>NT_179269.1:66507-71542 GCF_000188095.3 Bombus impatiens | reverse complement strand
GCCTATTCCGCCTACAAGCCATCGTCTACTTAGCAAAATAAAGGGGCAACAGCGAGACGTATTTTCAATCTCGTTAGACTTCGCTTTCACGAGGCATCCGTGTGATGTTTGTCGGATGTTGCTTTCCTCTTCGACTGTTCACCTTTCTCATTTTCCCATTTTCTACGACTCCTTCTTTCTATTTGTTCCGCTCCATTCTTCTTTTCCCTCTTTATCGTTTCTTTCTCTCTTTATCATGTTTTCCCTCTTAACATCTACTAAATGATCATCGTTATCGACCACTTGATCGTCTCATTCACAGTATTTATTGTTCTGCGTGGAGCTGCCAGGCAGCCATGTATATTTATAGATATGGAAATATATTAAGATTCTTTGTACCATCGGCGAACTTGTTCTTTACCTTGCTCGTACACCCGTATTCCTAAACAATTTCCCAATTCAATTAATCGAATAATAACATCAATAAAGTGGCAACATATGTCGAAGAAGGAACTCCGAGCAATTCGATGCCACGGAGTAAAGCTTCGGCAGATCCGTATGAGATTCTACAGTCCGCGAATTCCAAGGCTCATCGAAAGTAACGCTGAATGAAACGAACCGCGACACGACCAGAAGATTCGATATCGTGTTTTTCGCGTCGCTCGATACAGGGCACGAGAGCGTCCCTACTTCCGCCTTCTTCCTCTTTTTCGTCGCGATCAAGCCAGAGACGAGACGAAGAGAGCAGAGACGCGTTACCTACATACTGGAAACGCGCGAGCACCTTACGCACTTGCCTCGGACCTGGAAGCTTCGCGTACTAGCGCACACACGCACGGTCGAGCCAGACACACGATCGAGAAGTAAACCAGGCCGAGCGGGCCGACCAGGCCAGTCAGCATCCGCGCCGAGCCTTTTCAACGTGAGTCTAACACTCTCTATCATTTTGAAGAAAAGGCTGTGTCTCTCTTTCTCCCAGCATGCGTTGGCACAATCCCCTCCTACCCATCGGTCGATCGATCCTCTCCCTCTACCTTCTTGACGATGTGAGGTTCATCGATCCTCAAACACATCTTGGGTCAGGTGGTCCCGTTCTGAAGATGCCTCGGCCCTTTTCGACACTTCCGAAAGTCGTCCCGAGAGTCCACGAATCATTTACCTCCTTTTTCCGCACCGACTTTCCGTCTGTTCCACGTGTTGCACGAGATTTCATTAATGGGAAGATTGCTGAAAAAGAGTGGATTAGGTTCTTCTGTTTGGTGCGTAATATGAGAATTATGATCTGTTCGAAGTAGTATCAAGAGTGGAACGAATACAGTTTCTTTTCTTTCTTTCGTTCTATTCGAATGTGAGAGGCTAACGTAGGAGTGTAATGTAGAAGATTGAATTAGAATTATTGATATGGTATTAATTGGTTATTAGCATGATATTACTAGAATTTATTGAGTTATTTGTGCTGAATATAGGTTGCGGTTCGAGCTTCTTTATCTTCATTGTGTATTTGGAATTAGAGTTATGATCGGCTAGAAGTAGTACTGAAAGTAGAACGAATATGCGTTACCATTTGAGTTCTTTCTCTTCTTTATTGCGTTCGTATTATATTTGGGGGTTAATATGAGACAGCAGAAGAATAGATCACAGTAGTTAATCGTAGGATTATGATTCGTTAAAAATGGGATGGAAAGTGGAACAAATATCGGTAACAATTGAAGTTGTTTTCCTCTCCATTATGTATTTGAAGATTGTATAGGATGATGATGCTATAGATTACAGAAGCAAGAATGTAGAAAGAGAAGAATGAGAACTCATTCACGTAGGTGCATATATGTATATGGAAAGCTTTCTTTTTTCGGCTAATAGCAACTGAGCACAAAATTCGCGAATCAGGGTTGTCGGATCAGATATACGTAAATCGTGTTCATTCATTAGTGCCAGACGCGTCTCCGATTCTCCGCCGTGTGCTACTTTTTCTTCTCCGGAGTAGTTTCATTCATAGACTGAATTTAAGCTGGAAGATCGTCTGTTTCGAGTACCAAAGTAATCAAGAAGCTGCGTTATCACGATAGATTCACTCCGCACAAAAGTGATCAGTTAACAAATTTGTCAACGAACACATAATATAATACAACCAATAATCGTACACGTTGAAACCTCTTTACGAACTAAATTCATCCAACTTGAAACTTTATTTCTCTAGAATTTAGTGACTGATCGTTTCAATGAGAAATTCTATTATAGAGGGTTAGACATGATTTAAACACAAGGAACCATTTCCTATAACGTACGGATCGACATTTTCTACATTCACAGGGTTGTATGATAAAGAAGAAAGCACAAGGAAGAAAGAGAGAAGCACGAGAAGCTCGAAGCCTCGCTCCGTGAGGGCCTTGACCTGACCTCGATCCTCGGGCGAGTTCACTCTCGCCGGCGTCGAGAGGAAAGTGTTCCATTACCAGCTACGCTCAGTTCTGAGCCACCTCGTTCTGCCATCGAGATTAGCGTTTTGGTCATCGAGAATATCTGCACAGTCGCACAAACCATCCGTAATAATCATCAAAATAACGTGCGTTGCACTTTCATTCACGATACGTTTCATCGATCTGTAGATCGTTCGATCTATCAATGATAAGAAAGTTTTACCTTAAGAGAGAATCGAAATTAACCGACGCGACGTTAGTAGCCAGCCATGAAGATAAAGTGAAAGTTCTTCTTGGGAGAAGGTAACGTTGGCGATTTTGTCTTATTTTGGTCCTGTTGAGTTTTCTCGTCGTTTGGTTCTATTGATACGCGAGATGTTTGCACACACTTTCGCTTTATGGAATGGAAAATCGCGAAACTCGTTTCTAATGACTAGGTGGTTGGATGATGGCTGCGTTAGAATCTGTAATTGCTCAATCATTACCGAAGAATTTTTTCAGTAGATGTTTTTCTACATTATATCTTATGATCTTAAAATTCTTTATTATAATTACGGATTTTCATGCATTTATAGGAAATTTCAAAGCACAAAATGGCACAGAATGCATACAATATGAAAAAATATATGGCATATCCAAAGTATAGTATTGCCTATAATACTTGGCATATAAAACACTTTTGTGCAGAGGTTCTACTTTTTTTGCATAAAAATCCGCAGTCTAATAAAAAATTATTAACATTCATCGGCAATAAGACACTTACTCGTTATATTCACTGAAAAATTCTAATAAATCTCATCTTAATTATTACTGTTCGTTATAAAATACATGTGTGTGATGCAAATGAGAGGAATGATAGATTCATGATAAAATAACTAGAAAGTAAAAGCAATGAGCATTTAATATGTATTAAATACGAGTAGGTGTTTTAATATTCATGGCGGGCAATATACCTAAAATAAAAAAAATAAAAAATAGATGAGATTCACGTTACCATACTAATATCTTCTTTAAATTACTTTCTATTAAAAAGCAAGATAAAAAATACTCTTCGCAGAATTAAGTCATAAATAAAGACAGCGTGGAATTAAGGAATTTGAAGCAAGGAAGTCCGTTCGCGGAGAAAGTAGCGGCGATCCAATCTCGTGTTCGCGTCGATCGGAAACGACGCCTTTGCCCTCTCATCTTTTTCCTTCTCAATACATTTTTCTAGGTGTCTTCGGGGTCACGTCGAGGCGCGGCCGGTTGTTCTCCTTGACGAGGTCTGGCGCAGTCCCAACTCGTCCACGCACTACGGACATTCCATGAAAAACCGTTAAACGTTACGCGCGACTGTCGCAGGAATACATTAATTTCAAACAGTCTACCTGAACCTGTTGCATTGCTACTGATATTCGATTCTAACGAATAAGATGCTGAACAGGTAGAAAAATCTACCCAAGAATGCGAGACTTGATGATAACTTACGGGCATAGAAAAAAAATCCATCGAGATTCGTTCGTACATCGAAGCGGAATAGAACAACGGAATTTTAAATAGGTAGAAGGAAGAAGGAGAAAAGAATTCGCGAACTGGGTGCGTATGATTCGTTGAATAGGAGGTCGCTGCGAGGAAAGTTGCGGAGGCGTGAGATTGAAGTATCTTCTACATAATGCGAGGTATTATACGGTTTGTTGAAAGCGAAATCGCGGCGGTTATCGCTCGATCCTCCGTCTTCTCGATCCTTCCATGTACCCCGACTTTCAAAAAGTATTACGGGTCGTGAAATTTTATGATTTTCTCGGGCAAGCTTCTCGCAAAGTTATTTTATGAACTACTACTATGTGGACGTGGTAATTATATTCAAAACCAAGTTTCAATATTTTAAAATGTAGGTGATTATTCTAAAATACAGACAGGTTTGTAGTAATGTTCTGTGAGAAAGTAACTCCATTGTGTGGTATATTTGTAGAAGAAATTTTGAGACAACGCTATGAGAAACCATTACAACCGAGTTCTCAGCACCAGCGATCCCCCGTGAATATCATTGACCCTGAATATTCGATTTCTAAATACACCTTGCTCGTCTCTCTCCAGAAACAAATACGGTACCCTAGAACGAGAAAGTAACCGAGTTCTACGAACCTTTTGTCGTTTACACAAACAATTATCACGCTTTAACACTAATTTACCTAAAGATTCAACGTGGAACACAGCAGTAAAATATACCCAACTAATTAACAAACTCAAGACAACCAAACCGATGTAGTCAATCAGTTTACTTCCTAAATAACCGAAACCACAATTTCACCCTCGTCGATAGTACAAAATGGTATTTAATGATGCCAAGAATTCTTTATCAAAAAGTCATAGAACATACTGCAGCCCTGAGGCCAGAGGCCCGAATTTTCTCGGAAAGGGCTGCGGACACGTGACCACGCTTCTTCCAGTAATGTCCTCTCTCTCTCTCTCTCTCTCTCTCTTTCTCTCTCTCTCCCTCTGTCTCTCTCTCTCTCTCTCTGGTTCCCAATGACCAATCATCTGATGGGCGAGTGCGCGCGTGTGCAGAGAGCGTCAGGGCTGGTTCGAGCTTGCCCCAGCCAGAGAGGAGACAAGCGAGAAGGACCGAGCGAGCAAGCGCGCAGAGGCGCGTCAACGGG
>NT_179269.1:0-66250 GCF_000188095.3 Bombus impatiens | reverse complement strand
GACAGGGAAACACGGGACGACCGCCTGGAGGAGAACCAATAGCTCGTATGGGTTGTAACCCAGGCGGGGACCAGGTCGGTGGGGGCCATCAAAATTTCAAAAACGTACGCGGACCCCTTTCGCGAGGAGGATAAAAGGCAAGCAATCGTGATTCTTTCAGTCAGTGTCGATACGATCGTTGCAATAATTCCAGCTGTGCACGCTTGTGAAAGGACCAGTATACAGCTATATATATATACATCTCTTTTTGGATTTTTCACCTAGTGATTCCGGAGTATACGATCGTAGAAGATGTTTAAGTTCGTGATAGTCGCCGCACTTGTCGCCTCCTCGGTGTTAGCTGCCCCCGCGAGCCAGGATGACGGCCAACAGCCGTCGATCCTCGAGGAAGCTTTGGACGTGTACGCATCCTGTTCCGGCGAAGAGGACATATCAGTGTGTTTGAAACTGAAGGCGTTGCGATTCGTCGACAGAGTAGCCAGATCTGCGGATATCGATGTTGTGGATGGATTCAAGATCGTGCAGACCGAAGAAGCTAAGAATAGGTAAGGCTCGCCCGTGAAAAAGTGAATGGATCGTAGAGACGATTCAAGATGAATGAAGATAAGTGGGAGTTCTGGATCGATTCGTGCAATTTCATAATAATTTACGCAAGGGTTTTACTTTTCAGCCGTGCTGACAACGGCAGATCCTTGAACGACATCGAAAGTACTTTACCAGCCGAAACGGAAGCCAAAGAAGCCGCCATCGACCAGGCCATCCTCGACAGAACTTCCAAGTTCCTTTCCACCCACACTGTCGAACTGAGTCTTCCTGAAGAAATATCCCGCTCTTTCGACGAAGGTAAAATTATTAATAAGAAAATATTAATAAGAAAAATTTGCGTATCGAGTTGGTTGCTCTAACCTTCTTCGTTTTACTGCAGCTCGAGGAAAGAAGAAGAAAATCGTCAAATCTCTCCTGCCAATCTTACTGCTCTTGAAGCTTAAGGCTGCAGCCCTCATCCCTATCGCTCTCGGTGGTTTGGCTCTCCTGGCCCTTAAAGCTCTCGTAATCGGCAAAATCGCTCTAATCGTCAGCGGTATCATCGGTCTTCAGAAACTACTCGGTAACAAACAGCAAAGTTACGAGGTAGTGGCTCACCCAGTGCATTCATACGGCCACGAAGAACACCACGACCACCACGGATGGGCGAGATCAGCAGGTTCTGATCTCGCGTACAACGCGTACAAACCCTCCAAATAGTTTATTTGCCGCCATAGTTTCTTCGTTTCAACTCACTACCTTCGTTCACCAAAGTGATCGGTCAGCCGCTGACGATCACCCGAGGACTGCACGACTCGATCCTTCGAGGACTTCGAAACTTACGTGTAATCGATCTGATTGAACGTTTCAATCGACCAGCAAACACTTTATTAAGAGGCTATCGTTCCATTGCGCGTGACCAGTGACCAAACGTGACGAACTGTGACGATTGACGATCGATCAGACTGTTCGACGTTAGCTCAGACTGTTAAAGACATGTTGTTAACACGTGGTGTCCGGACAATTCACTGCCGGATTACGATCGTTACGGTGACACAAGCAGCAAGCTGTCAGACAGACTTTACTAGTAACAGTGGACGGTGGTATTCGAGTCACCCCCGACTCACCCCCGAATTGTGGTATCTTTCTAAGAGTTAACGCTTCGAAGCGACCTCGATCGTAGATCTCGGGTCGAACGCGCTCGGACTTGTAGTCAGTACTTTTACAGGGCTACCAGATTTCATCCAATGATTATTTATATCACACCCTTCTCGGGTTGCCATGTAACTTATCGAACTATTTATAAATAAATATAATTTTATACGGAAGCAACGCTTGTTATGTTATTATATTATAATCCTTCCCCTTTTCTTGTAAATTGAGTTTCACGTGTCTCGTGTGACGCTCCGAACCTTATTCTTCGAACGTGCTAACGAACCATTATTACGTTAACACGAATCGATATTTATTCAAACACTGCTTTCTTCCAACATATCCACTCTCTATCGGCCCACGTCAATATAGACTATCGTCATTCTTACAATTAGTTTTATTCGTCCTTCGTGGCAGAATTTCTCTTCGTTGCTTCCCGACCGACGTTCTGACAGTTTAACGAGATTCGCCTCTCGTACTCTCGAAATTGACCTGCTCGGGTGCATCCGGTGTATCGAGGGACCCTCGATCTCTCGTACGAAATGAAAAGAGCCAGACGTACTTTCGCTGCTCGTAAGATCCGCCGAGTGAAACCGATTGTTCCGTCGCGTGTGAACGCCCCCTTGGCGCCTATATAGTCGACTGATCGTGGGTGTTGGATCAACAGTATTGTTTTGGAACCCGGTCGCCTTACTTCCACTTCGTTCTTTGTTCCTATCTTAAGAAATTTTCCATCTTCATGTAATTTCTTTCCTTCGACAACGAAAATGACGACGAATAGTTTCGTTAGGTGAGAATCGACTACTTTGAGGGAAAATGGATCGATTATACGTTCGATAAATTTACTGAAACGCGAACTCTTTTACGCAGAATGGAACGATCGGCCTAGTCGCATGCAGGAAACTTCCGTTACGGAACAATCCATACGAAAACTTTATCAACTTTCTCTACGATCTTCTAAAAGTTTTGTTCTCATTTATGAAACCCATATCGTTGTCATGAAGCACGGATTGAGAAGCTCGTGTTTTTTAATCTTCATTTCCACGGGTATCACAGCGATCATGGAGCCAACCGAGGAATCAATCTTGGCTAGCGAAGATCCAACCAGCTTCAACGAAGCTTTCACTGCCTGTTTGGCTCGAAAAGAATTTGGGACCTTCGAATGTGTCAATCGTGGTGCCCTAAGTGCTCTTCAATCGCTTAATCACAAGGATGATCTGGATTTTGGAAACGTGCACTTGGAAAGGGCTGACGGTCAAAGTAGACAACTTCTAGATTGGGATTACGATCCAAAGGATTTTGGGAACATCGTGAAAGCGACGACTAAATTGATTGAACGTAGAAGTCTTAAATGGAATTTAGATAACCTGTATCCAGGATTGCAGTTGCGAGCTGGACCGATGTTAAATGGGAATGGGATTATGGAATTCGTCATCAATGAAAGAGCAACGTCTTTTGGTGATAGGCAAGCTGGTCCAGGTGAATCCTAGATGCTCTATGAACTATTTTCTTATCAAACATTCTCAATTTCTGTTCTTATCATTTGTTAATCGTCTGTACATTTGTTAGGCGTCGTGTAGAATCTGTATCGTCCAGGCAAATTCTAGATGTTCTAAATTTGATCAGTGCTAAGAAAAATTTAAATTATCTCGATTTTATGATAAGTAATTCGTTCAACCTTGAAATAAGCGCGGAAACGAACCCGCGTTCTCCAGGGTTTGCATCCTCGCTGAGGCGGCGTTCGCCACGTGCTACTTTCAGGAAGCACCTCTAGTAGGCAGCACGGTCAAGGCCATTCACGTTGAAGAGGCTTAACGCGCCATTCATAATTCTAGAATATTTTAATATTCATAGAAAACATATTACTGAAATATCTATGACATTACGAATCTGATTTTCGCTACGTCTGCTGCCTATTAATAGTTTCTACCACTTTGAATATTTCTATTTTTGGGTAACAAGGTTAAGAATGTGAATACGGTATGCCTAAATCCTGTCATACAACTTTTTCAGGAAGGCAAATGATGAGGCACCTGTTGATACCGTTCCTCCTAGGCTTCAAATTCAACTTGGCATCTCTTATTCCATTGCTATTTGGATTTTTGCTGATTCTCACGAAGAAAGCTTTATTATTGACGAAGGTAGCACTAGTGATTAGTGGCTTGTTGGGTTGGAACTCTTTGTTGTCTACTGGTCCGCCTAATTATCCAGGGGGAGGATTCCATACGCATGGACACGAGATACCAGTCGGAGGATTTCCGTACTACGAACATTATAATTTTCATCATAGACCGTATAGGGTATTTCAGGGCAACGACTTCGAACCGTACAGTCAGCATGTGATTAGAGAGGTCGTCGACGTTTACGATAACACGGAGGAAGTGGGGAAGAACAAACGGAATGGCAAGAATTTCGTCTGGGTAAAAAGTAGCTGATGTGACCATTTATGCTTTCTATTACTGTGATCGATATGGGTAATATCTCATAAAAAGTTGACTTCGTTTGAATGTTTCTACATAACGTAGTCTGGAAAATGAAGAAACTTTTAAATTCGCACAGTATTGCACAGTATTATATACCCGTTGATACTGACAGGATGTATTTATTCAATATTACAACCTTTTCCATGAAACGTACATGTTTAAAATGAAACACTGAATAAAGCTTAACTTCAAGAACAAAACTATTCAGCGCGCAACCGTTTCTTACGCGCTCGTCCCAATTACACAGAATTTTCCTTCCTTCTTAATAAATATCATTGCTTTTCTTCCCCATTTTCCAAATAAGGATACTCCTGACAATTAAATATCTTCAACCGAATCGCATTTAACTTCATTAGCGCCTGAATTCCAGATGATGAGAATAATTAATTATGATGGAATCGAGAAGATGAATTAACAAAAACTTTGAAATTACAATTATCCTTCAGTAATAATCCAAACCTCAATAAACCCTCTTTAGTCCAAAATCCTCTCCACATTTACATCCTCTCCATTCACTGATCTCTGTTTCATATACCACATCATTTCATATCTCTCACTGTCGTTTTCGTATGCATTTCGGAGTTTGTCCTAAAGGAAGAACGGGTTTCACTCCTCCGCAGATCCATCACTCTCAGTTCACTGTTGTAGCGTGTAACTGTATCGTCGACTTCCTCCTTCGCAGGAACGTATCGTGTCCGGGAAATGCTTTTGCTCGTAAAGGTAATAGCGTTCATGGTCCCGTGAACGCCCGCATAGCTTCACCACGTGATTGCAGAGCTCCTTATGTCAAGTGTGACGATGAACACGGCATACATTACCAGGACGATCGACGGTCGACCGTAAAAGTTAGTCGTTTTCCGCCACCGCCACAGCTCGTGGCTTCTACTATTCTTCGTCGCTGTTTGAGTTATTTCTGCACTTGGCTGCCCTGGTCGAACGTGCGTGACGACGGGATTCGTTACGATGTAACGGTTCATTCTTTTCCGTCATTATGGAATTCGTTATCATGCTTAAATCTCCCCGCGTTTAAACGCAGGAATCTTTTATAAAATCATTTCATCGTAAAAGATCGAATAATGGTGATAATCCATTTCCTTTGGTAATTGTTCTCCCTCGCTCGAAGTGGGGTAATTGTGGTCATCATCTACAACAAGAAACGACGAAATCGACGAGATAACGAGTAGAAAGAAGGGCGTCCTGAATTTTGAGACAATACTCGTTGTTATCTGTGTCGAGGTTCCAACGACACGTCGGAATTTTGGTTTTTGCCAGACACCGTGATAAGGCTGTTAAGGTTTCTTCTTTCCTCTGGTACGAAGTAGGGTAATTGCGTTTGCTACCTGAGATGACGCACGGAGAGATGACGAACCATCGGACAAGGAGGTACGATAAATGTTGAGAAGAGTGTCCTGGATTTTTCAGGCCACAACTCGAACAGCCGTGAACAGTGGACATTTTTCATATAAAATTTCATGCGCGCATAATTGCCCCGGTCATTTGTCGGATGTGGCACGTCATGGTCTGTAATCCGTGTCGGATTAACAGTATCTCGGCGAATTGCGTTAACTAATTCGTGGTGACTAATTCATCGGCGTGCATAATTAAAGAATCATCTGTTTGGTACGACGCATCGTTTACCGAGCATTCATCTTTAACGAATGCAAACATGAACTTTCGCCGCCTAATAAAAACACTCCGAATATGAAACTTGATTTCTCTAGTTTCCTTTCGTTATTCAATTCTTGTTACATAATAAATTTTTATCCTATTACAAGATACTTGCGATCTTCAAATCATATCTGATTACACGTCAAAACTCCTAAACCGTAAATAAATTAAGAACTTCTATACCAAAGAATTCTTATATCAAATCCTTTAGATTATTTATTAAGAAACACAGAAACCGGTGATTATATATAAAAAATAATGCGTGAAACGCAAAGAACTTTATTCTAGCCTGGATTCGCGATACTTGTTAGAAGCGGCCTTTAATTTCCATTTGAGAGCCATTCCACGAGGGTTTCTGCTTCACTTGGCAACAGGGTCAGAGGGATACTTACTTACGGGGCTGTACGACATTGTTTTGGTTCAAGAGTCCCTACTCCTGGAGGAGGAGGCGTTAAACAGCGCGTAGATCAGGTGTGAGTTAACGTCGTAAGGACAACTTGACCGATGGTAGGAGAAACGTGAAATACCCTTATATAAGAGCGACGACGCAGCGAATCGAATTAGTTCGCGATATTTTTCGAGCGGTTAACTTGATCGGCGTGGAATGTTACGCGACCAAACTCTTCGGTGTTTCTCCATTTTATAATATCGCGTATTTTGAAACACGATGGGAAAAAACAGGACTCGTTACATCATTTTTATCACTCACTTGACGCTATTGTTTAACCTGGCGCTGAGTAAGAACGAGTATACCAAGTTATTCGACAAATGCGTCAGAGAGAAGAACGCCTTCGACTGTTTAAAACGAAAAGCTTTGGACATTCTGGATTCAGCGATCAACGATGATACCGTGTACGTGTTGAACGATTACGTCTCCATTGGAAGGGATCCTGCAGCGATTGCCAGGAGCGATAGGTCGTTCAAGGATGAAAATGGGACGGAGCTTACTCTGGATCAAAAGCTGGATAACAAGTTCTACGAGTATATTACTTCTAGGAACGTGAAGCTTACTATTCCTGGAGATGCGTTTCAAGGTATGCAGATTATTCGAGTTATTTAGATTATAAATTCCTTTCGAATAAAATTAAATTTAATTAAAGAGAATTAAAAAATTGGGTTCTTCACTTATAGGTCGAAAGAAGAAGGACAAAGGATACGGTGCTCTCATGATGGGTGCTCTAGCAGTGGGAGGTAAACTAGAAATTAATAAAAAATACAACAAAGATTATAATATAAAAGTATCACATGCTCAAGTACTGGTGAAAACTTAATTTTTAGCTATGATGGCGCAGTTAGCTTACGCTAAAATCGCGTTCCTCGCTGGTACTGCCTTGCTTACTGCTAAAATAGCGTTAGTTTTGAGTGCAATTATTGGATTGAAGAAACTGGTGTCCAGTCAAGGAGGCGGAGGTCATGAAGTGATCTACGCCACAGGTGGCGAACATCATGGTGGTGGTTATGGCGGAGGAGGATACGGGGGTGGCTGGCAAAGATCCGTCGACGGTGTTTCTCCTACTTGAATCGATTAAATCCTGTGAAACTTAATTTATTTCATGTACGATACTTTGTTTAGGATAAGCTAGTATAACGGATAGAGATGTTTTTCGTTTGTATATAAAATAAATCTTGACGTTGTTGATAGTTGTATCTGAGTGATATTAATTGAAGAAATTATTACGTGAAATACGACTACGTAATATTTATTAAGAGTTTAAGTGTACTTTTTAATTTAGATATTCTTAAGTAACTTGCTATTTGTTCAGAATAGCTGGTGAAATACTCTATACCAAAAATTAATAATATTGTATTTATTTAATTTATCTTGTGTATACGTCACCCATATATTATATAAACATGACATGAATAAACAATGTTAACTAAATATATATCTTCTAGTAATTCTATATATAAGTGGTTCTATATTTTCTGAGAGCTTCGAATCTTCCTTGTTTTTTAATTCAATAATAAAATAATAATCGACAAATTTATTTTGTACTTTTTATTATCCAACATTACTATAACATTAAATATTTCGGATTATATATTTCTACTTTAAATTCTAATTAATCGATTTCTTAGTAGAAAATTCTTCGTCGTTTCCGATAGTTATAACCATATTCTCCAAATCCACCCTGATGGTCGTAGTCCACGTCTGTGCTGAAACTATGCTCGTAACTATGATATGGATGTTTGATTATCTCGTACGATACTTTCTCTTTGTGTTCTGAAAGCAAAATGAACATTTATTAACGCTCTAGGAATAAAGGAATATTCCTCTTTGTATATTTTAATAGATTTCACTCACCAAAAGCTTTCTTTAATGCGACCGCGGCTGCAATCACTAGAGCAACTTTGCCTACAATTAGGGCTTTCCCAGCAATCGCAGCAACAGCATTAATTAATACGTAAAGCATAGTCAGCTTAGACGCACCTAAGAAATACAGCAACATCTGTCCATACCCTCTGTTTTTTTTTCTTCGTCCAGTAACTGAGAAAACGAAGTTGTATATTAATTGTTAATAATACGGTTGCCGTAATACTAAATTCAGATGCACATCTATCTACAACAGAAACTAAAACATGAATAACAAAAAGCTTGTCCTGTCACGCGATGTGCAAGATTGTTTGTAAAGATAGCGTTAAAAGGAAACACTGGAACGGTAGCGTTAATTGAATGATTACCATGTAACTTAAGTAACTACTTAAAATCATCTTCATGAAACGGGATTTCATATTTCTACGAGGTGTACACAACAAAACGAAGCAAGATATCGTAAAAAGAATCGTTCGACACGTCTACTATGAAATTATTCGGTGTCTGACCGGAACGTTCTCATTTTCCTTAAAGCAAGATGTCACGCGCATACGTAAATTTCGCAATGAAGATCTTTTATGAATGATAGTAAAAGAATAAATAAAAATATAAAATAAACGAACACATAGATAAGAAAGAATATAGAAAATATAGAAATACGGATAAGAGAAGATATTAAATTAGATTTACATTCGAGTTAATTAATAAGAACCAAGTATCTATAGAAACATCCGAATGCTTCCTATCAATGGACACTTCAATTCTTCAATTATTTTATTTTTATCACATTCTACGACTCACCCTGTTCGACACCAGAGTTAGCGTTCCCCAGTTCTTCTTTCTCAATCATCCTGGATTCTCTACCCGATACTTCATTCCTTCTATCTTCAGTATGCTGCATAGTCCTGGTTATACATTCGGTAGAATTCTTACCCTGACTGCAATTGATCGGAGTCGGCGCCTCGTTATACGTGTTTCTATATAGCAAGGTGCAACAGCATGTGGCCAGAAGACCAAAGAGCTGTACGACGAAGATCGTACACCGGAGCATGTTCGACGCGAACTGACCGGCCGAACGAATGGTCATTTTTATAGAAACAGATATAATTAGCGATTACGACATACAGACCGTGAATCTAGCTGCGGAACGTTTTTCTATGCAACTTGTTTTGCGGTATCGTTCGATCCTACGTCGCGGATACGATACATGCCTAGTCCGTTAGCAAATCCAACCCACGCTCTGTACTCTCTGTTAATTGCACCATGGCCGTCCAGTGTGAAAAAACGATATCTTGATGCATTGAAATCAAAAGGATCTGGGCTAATTACGCGAGGTTTGGAAAAAGCGCGTAATACATGGGGTAACTAACTGTTAGAAGAAACATAATGGTCGAGTTACTGTTCTGTGGGATAAACCGTTTTTTAGTACAAAAAAAATTAATGTTGAGCAGAATATTCAACTTAACATCAAACACCAAGTGCCAATTAACATCTGTTACATCTTACTGCTTAGCTAAGGTCCACCTTCCATATTTTGAATTTTTCGACTTTTTCGAATGGAAAATATCATCAAGTAGATGTTGGAAGTAGGAATCAAAGATTGGTTTTGTAAAGCATATCGTGGAGAACATTTTAAACGTGTAACACTTAACGCGTCTATTAACCACTGCAAAGTTATCGTTGGAAGTTGCGATCGTAGATAGAATGAAACACTGTATCGAAGCTGAGACAACTTCCCTAGCTCCGCCTTCCACGTGGTTTATACGACAGGAAGTAGAAAACAAGGTTTAAAAGGTAGCACCTTTTTCTTCGGTAGCTTTGTGTGCCACTGGGCCGATCGAGCATCCTCGATTCACTGCTTGGAGGTATGCAGGATTATCCTCGTAGCTTGCGAAGGTCGCGGGTTACGCGCGTCTTGAAACTTGAAACTGTGCAAACAACGAAACTTCTCCACACCTTGTTCCACGAAATATTTTATTTTTCTTATGAAAATTTCACATTGGAGGTGTTTACTGTTTATCCACGAGGGGTTTGATAAAATGGAAGACAAGAACTTATTCTCATTAACTCATTAACGAGTAAAGATTATCTAATAAACCTTGATTATGAACCTCACGATTTAAGTACGATTGCAACGTAAAACAAATAAATAGTACAAAATTCCACAACAACCGGTGGATGACTTAATGCACAAATTACATCGGTCATCGTAAGATTACGCTTACTGCTTCACCTTCGCCATTCAATTTATGCTGCTAAAGGCAACCAATGAACAATTTCGCGCATCAGTGAACTTTCATCTCATGATAGAGATTCGAGCATGATATCTCGAGAAGTATATTGCCGCGAGAATCTATGGCAGAAAGCTAGCTCGAGGCGAAATCAAACAGTAGCTAAACAACGAGCATAAATTCGTGGCTCTCTCATGGAGCTAATGAGCCAGGTTAAAACCTTCCGAGTTGCGGATAGCTGACCTGAATCTAACGAGAGTCGATTATTTGCCGAGAATTATTTCCGGAGAGTATTTTCTCGTCGGTATTGGATTAGTTTCCTCATTTTATACTTTGAAATGTTCACCCAGCTTCTGTGAAGTTATTAAATTTTGTGTCACACGTGTAAACGTTTGTGTAAACTCGAGGAAAATAGATTACAGACAGAAATGATCGAAGAGATTCTTGGAAACGAGCTTCTACGCTGTTTGACAGTGCGATAAGACAATGAGGAATTCAAAATGAACGATTTAAAGAATAATTGTCTAAAACATAATGTCAGATTAATTATAAACTAGAGTAAGAGTAAAATTAAAAAATACACACGTTCAAGTTTCTATAGGAAATAATTATTAACAATTGCGTTGTTACGTACCATCATATTTATGATGTGAAATGTATAGCACTTTCAAGTTAAAGAATTTCTTTGTGTCATGAGAATTGTTAATAACGTTTTAGGAGATATCTGTAATCGTGGACACGTTTTCGTCTTTTAAACGCGTTCAGGCAGCTTTTGTATCCTGTGAATGGAAGTGAATCTTCGCGTTTGTAAAGCCACTTGAAAAGAAACACGCGGAACTATTCATGCTGTGACACTAACGTATTCGGTCATTAATTTCGCGCGTCCCCGTTTACTAGTAAACCAAGAACTTTCCTTCCCAACAATAGGAAACGTACCAGTGTCACGTTTACTACTTGATTGTGTTATAACAAAGTAGACTGCGTCTTCCTAGCAAACATGAAACGAATTTCTTAGTTTCTAAACATCAAATCATGATAATGACTTTATTATGACTATAAGTATAACATAATTATGAAATAAAAGAGAAAGACATATAAACTACGGTATTAAAAAAAAAGTAGCACAATGATATTAATACAGAAGGAAAAGAAATAAAGAGTACCAAAGAAAACAGAGTACCAGGCAGAGGAAAAGAAAGCAGAGTACCAAAATGAGCGACCACTCTATTACACGAATCTTCTAATTCTCAAATAGAACACTCTCTTTCACATATTAGCAATATTTCTAAGGTAGAAAAACAAGAACTTATAAAGCATAATATCAAAAGAGCAATGTTTTTATTACATTAATTCGAACGAAACGCCCAATTTTCGTACATATTCTCGATATATCTGAAATAGGAAGATAACATTTCCAATCACCACTGACACCTTTCTCACAAACTCACCGTAAAATCAGATCATAGCCAGACACCTGTACTTTCACACGTTTCAATGTAATTTCCATGATTCCTTAGAGCATCGGTTGTCCGATCTTGCTAGTGCTTTTACGCGTTGTGGAGATTCAGTTTTCGTCCTATTCTTTGCCACAGAATTCGTCCACGACGATGTTTGTGTGAATTCACCTGCGTGCCGCGAATGTGGCACGCGCGTTAACACTGTTCGTCTCGGTTCGCCGCGACCCTAGCTATGGGATAATCGCTAAGTAGGTAAGCGAGCATCGAGGATGCGTCGTTGTCGCATTAGAGATGCGTTAACCTCGATCGGGTGTACACTAGTATTGCCGCGAGATCAGTACGGTGACTCATACCGTTCGATCGAATTGTTTTTCATAATTCTCTCAAAATTTCAAGTTCAACCCACGTCACGTGCAGTCCGCTCGGTTGGTCTGAAGCATCGTGACCGTTTTTTATCGATTTAAGCGTTTCGCTGCTCTTTCTAAATTTTTACGCTTTAGAAATAACGAACTTCTAAATCTGCAGACTTGGAAAAAACATGTTGAACCAGATTTTGTCAAGAGAATCCACATTGTCCCTTATTTCTTTAGGTGGAAATTTAAGTCAGATTTTTATGAATATTCATTTTTATGAATCAACCTCTGTGGAAACTTGCAAGTCCAAAATAGGCAATTAATGGAATGAAAATTGTATTCAGGTATGATAGCGGTTTAGAATAAGAGAGTGAAGATCGTGAGTTTACTGGGTTCCAATAAATCTCCACCGTCTACAGGCGTTTGTTTTCCTCGCTGCGGACACGCCCAGCTGGCCGCGGAAAAAGAGGAAGTCTGAGTGAAGGTGAGGAATTGCAGTCTAGTGCAACAGACGAAAAAGGTACAAAGCGAGGTCTCGTTCTTGACGAGACGACCGTAATTTGCTCTCGTTGTTACGTGATTCGTTGCACTGTCTACATCTCAGGATTACACACCGAAAAACAATCTTCCAGACCCTGTTCCATAATTACAACCTGTCTAACGAAACTCTAATTCATCATTCACGGTGAAACGATCCAAATAATTTCCATCGCTCTATTACTACATATGTTATCCTAACATATTGCGTATTGTGCATATTACTGAAAACCGCGTCAAACAGGATTATCAATTTATTAATAGACAATGACCATTTATGCAAATTCATATGCTTCGTGCGATTCATAGATTAAATACGCGTATTTATCAAAGAAAACCTGATCAATAATTCCAATCAAACGATTCAAGGAAATTCTCGTGTAACGGCCGCACAAATCGCTTTAATATCATTCGATTCACTATAGACCGAATCTGGACCGGGATCTCGCAAGATACGGAGACGAAGAAACGATAGGTGGAAGGGACACGCGCGAGAGTTAAGGCCGCGGTTCGTCCACGACCTAAAACTACTTCCAACCATCGTGATGAGAGGTCAACAAGGTCACGGTGCCAGGCGCTTCTATAAGATACATCCTTCTGTATCTTATCCCCCTCTCTTATTCCTTTAGACATCAGCGAAATTTAATGTCAGGTCGTTCCACCTTCTTCTATCTTGATCTCGATGCTTGAGTGGGTCTGTGTGTCAGAGCGAATCGTATGCTCGCGGTGTGAGAGAATCTTCGCGGGGAGCGAGTGGTACGCGAGGAAGGAGATACATAGATAGAGTAAAGCGAGTGCGACTAGACGAAGCGACAAAGAGAACAACAGAGAAGGTTGGTTGTTTAGAGGCCGTTCCAGGGGAACCCTCAAGATGCGCGGGGCATTGTCATGTGTACCAGTGGTACAGTCTTCGGGCTGTTGGCACAGCTCCTTACGTGGGAGACAACTCAGCACGGTTCGCGAGGGACTGCGGATCGCTGGATGGTATATATTTGTCCGGGCGCATGCTGCTTACCGCCAGTACCCTGTCTAGATCCTGAAGACCGCGGAAGTGCGCTCAGTGATCTCGTGAATATTCACGTTCTTGTGACACAACGCTCGTCCGTGTCCCTCGCCGAGGATTAAACACTCGCGGAAGATTATTACCAGGAGAATGATGAAGATGATCGATTTGTCCAAGTGTGTGTTCGTCTTGTTGGCGTGCTGTGTGGTCTGCTACGCGTCTTCGATTGCTAAAGAGGAGGACAGTCTCGTGGACAGGAGCTTCAGAGCGATGTACAGGGTATACGAGGACTGCCAGCATCGAAACATAGCAGTCTCGCCTTGCTTGAAGAAGAAGGCGATCGCGTTCTTCGAGAGGTTAGGCAGAATGCATACTCTTCCTCTGTCGGAGAACTTTGAATTAATCAGGATCACGGACGAAACGCCGAAGAGTTCTGTGTCCGAATTAGAAGCCACCCTTGGTAGAACTATGTCCAGCAAAGATGAGATTCTGAACGAGATTCTATTCGACCGAGTGGCTTCGCTACTGAACAGCTTTAACGTTCAAATTCGATTGCCTAGAACCAGTCCTGGTGAATTGAAACAAGGCATGGAAGAGGGACGTGGTAAAATGAAGAAGATGATGGGCATGATGATGATGGGAATGGCCATGAAACTCGCTGCGTTGATTCCCATTGCCCTTGGAGTGCTCTTCTTGTTAGCTGGAAAGGCTTTGATCATCAGCAAGATCGCTCTTGTCTTGTCTCTCATCATTGGACTGAAGAAACTCTTCAGTCAGAAGCAGAGCCACGATCACGGTGGTTGGCAGCAGGGTGGCGGAGGTTGGGACAGGAGTCTCAAGAATGTTTTCGGCTCCACGGAGTCGTCGACGACGACGGAACTAACCCGCAACTACGCGCAGAATCTGGCCTACTCGGCGCGACATCAGCACTGATCGCAGCAAACGGGGGGAATAGCAGGCCTTCCGGTTTCGTTCGGCGTGCATGGCACCTCAATGGTAGCCGTTCTACGTTCTAGACTGACCGACGTATTTACAGTGCATAGACGAGAAGATAAGTAAGCGAAAGAATGCGGATCTGGTTGATAATTTCTAATTGATAGATTCAATGGGATCGTAAAAATAGGCACGTATGATAAAGTTCCATATCTATACGTAAGATATACATCTTCTCGTCTCTGCACAGAAATTTCGACTAACAATTCTACAGCGACGATGCGATTTTCTTTGTTACATAGAGAGATGTTCGTTGAGCGTTAGACGTTTATAGATTCTTCGTGGAAGGGAATATTATAACCATGAGAACTTCCACGAGAAACACCAAGTCTCTCTTCAAGAAATCGTTGGCGTTTCGATGTATATTGTTCAATCATTTATGAAGAAACATGCGAATCATCTAACTCTCAAAGTTGGTTAATTATTTTCTTCTAAATTTTACCCTGTAGAAATTAATTTGAGAAGTATCTAGGCGACACACGTAGCAGTGATCGTAGCCGAAATTTTACCACAATGCGGAAAACAAGCGTGATAATCGTTAGCTAAATGCATACCGTGAACGTCAGTGACATTTTCAGATGCCGTCACGCGACGGTCGATACACCGTATACTCCAGCTGTCACTCATTTTCGTTTCCCGTCAAGCGGGAAAGCATTCGGCACGATAATAGCTACGGAATGGTTTCCACGCACGCGAGCTTCTAACGGAACCGAGTCGAGACATTTTTGCGTTCGAAACGACCTGTAAACAACGAAAATAGCTTCTAAATCCGATTTGTAATCGTTTTTTCGCAAATACTCCGAGCTTCACCTCTCGAATGATTTAATTACCTAAGATACGAATTATATAATATTTATTGAACGCCATGATATTTATTACTACGATATAACTATTGTTAACCCATTGATTTTTGTAACATCGACTTTGCCGATGGATCAAGACTGAGATCGAATAAACAGGCACGTAATCGACGTGAATAAGGAAGATACAACGATTTAATCATTTTTAGCGCTTATTCTTTCGCTACACAAACGAGATACATAATATGTTACATTCTTACGCCTACGTCCGATAGGAGCATGTGGTTCGCGGCAAGACGATACGTGTTCGCGATTTACGCGATCGAGAATTCAAAATTAAATGCATCGACCGATCGTGACGATCGTTCTGTTACCGAAAGGAACAGTATCGATCTCGTTCTTTGACAGCGGTGCTGTTCTCACTTTACTTTCAGACCGAGAACCGCGGCGAATAACGCGAAGAAGAAGCCCGCGAGTAACGCAGTGGCCTTTAACAGGATTAATCCTCCGACCATGGTTGGAATCAGAGCGACGAATTTCAGTTTGTAGGCCATTAGCAGCGCCATGATTGTGCGATCCATCTTCCGCTTCTTTCGGCGAGGACGGTCTGTAACCGATTGGAAGAGGTAATTGTCATAGTTCTTCGTTGATTGCCGCTGTTCTACAATCGATCAGTCTATTATAGATATTAGAAAATTATTTATTTAAGAATGAATTCCCTTTTGTTCGTAACTAATGACTACGTATCTTTTCGAGAAGTTCTGTGTGTGTTTTAATGTAGATGTTAAAGAATTAATAAATGACATTGAAAATTGTATTATTAACTGTTGTTATTTGATCATAAAATCGCTATCGATTAATTCCTGAATTTTTACCAATGAATATTCAAAGATATTTAAGCTCTGTAAACGTGCGAAATTTAGATAATTCCAATGAAAGAGATCTCAACGTTATGTACTTGTTATATACAGAAATATTAAGAGAAATCTGTTGGATGAATACGGGGATTCGATATTACCTGGTGCGTGTAAGTAATCTTTCGACAAACTCAAACCAGTATTCCTGGTTAGAGTTTTCACCACTTTCGTTTTATCTTCCCCACGTAGGAGAGTCGCACTATTAAGTGCAACTTTATTGTGAACCTCCTTGATAACCTTTTTCGCAACAGGATACTCCTTGTGGTTCGCATGCTGATTGTCCGACTTCAAAGCTTCCATCACGCGTAATACGCAGCTCAGAGTTAATAAAATCGTAACTAGATTCACTTTCGATTTCATCTTCTCGAGCTCGTGTGAGTTTTATTCACGATCAAACACGACTCTCAGTTACATCGTCGATGTATTCGCGATCAGTTCCTCGGTCTACGACGATCCTCAACCGCATTCGATCCGTTAAAAGTTTCGTTCTTCCGGCGATCACGATAAAGCCGTTTCTCCCAATACTACCCGAACCATGGCTTTCCTTAATTGTCTATTTCGATGTTTCTGAAAGCGTGAAATGGTAACTTAGTTTGGTGTAGAATGATTGACTTTAGGAATAACTATTAAGCTAAACTCATAGCCTTACGAAATAATATTTCAAAATTACAAAGATGTTAAAATTTGCTCAACGAACTAATTTCATCTAAAAATTAGAAAAGGGAAGATTGATTCCCTGAAAGGGAAGCTATCTCAAATACTCGCCATATCAAAGTATATAACTTACGATTCTATCCAATCTCCGGAGACGATCATTCGACGAAGCTTCCAAAAACACAGTGCGAGTGCTCCTTCGTGTGTTCCTCGAATTCCATCAACGCCTGTATCTGATCTGTTTTGAGAAACGTTCACGATAGCAAATTACAACACTCACGTTCGAATGCAAATGACGAAATGGTCGTTGCCAGGTTTGTAGCGGACGGCAACAGCGTGCAACCGCGACCGCGAACTAACTGATGCGCTCTTGATTCCTCGACGGCGACCTGGGGGGCTGGGCAGGGTACCACGCCGGGCACGCTTCAGTTACCAGCAGGATCGACAGTCCGTGAAAAATGAGCACCGTGCGACGAGGCGGCAATATATGCTTGCGGTAAGCGCTATGATCCAAATTGTCGACGGCAATATATGTGTCAGGTTATATTGCCGAACGGTACAGCGGATTACCCTGACGTTCACGACGAAGAAGGAAAAACAATGGGGAGGTGGTGCGCGCGCGGATATCGCGAGTAATCACATAGTACCAAAGATTGTGCCATGTAAACGATGATTTTTTAGTTACGCTGCACTGCTAACCGGGCCGATGACAAGCCGACTAGTGGGATTGATCGATGACTGCTTTGTATCTGGGTGGTGCAGTCTCAGTACGATGTATGAACGTTGGTATTTATATAATGGAAGCGCAAAGGAAGGGGATTGAGAACGAAAAATGGTAAAGTGAAGTTTAATGTCTTTGAATCTGGGTGGTGCAGTCAAAATAACACGTATGAATACTGGTACTTATGTGGTAAAAGAACAAGGGGAAAGAAAATTGGGGATGAAAAATGGCAAGAACCGAAGCCTTTTCCTTCCGATAGTAGTAACGGGGCGAGAAAAATAATATATCTATAAATTTCCAAAATTACAAAAGGAAAGTTTGCATAGAACAATAATAACGAAGAGGGGAAAAAATGCCAATTTTCGAGATTGTAAAAGAACATAGTTGAAATGGGTAAAATGTATTTGGGTGTTAGTGTGAGATAGGAAGAATTGAATCTATTTTGATAGAGTAATGACAGCAAGATGAGATAAAAAAAGTGATAGCGAATTTTTGAAAAGATAAAAGTAGAAGGGATGAAAGGTCTGCAGTTTTAACAGTTCCGCTTGTTACGAGGTTTGTAGCGCGGAATTCCTGGAATTGAGGAACCGCGATTCCACGGGAAATCGGCGGACAGCACGCGATACAGTTTACGACGATCTAACATGAAGACAGAATCCTTGTGTTAATCGCGTATGTACAGATATAATCGTAGAAAGTTGCTCTCCTCTGGATAAATGCAGTGTACATCACAAGCATTGACATCGTATTGTTAATTGGGAAATTATGTTACAATTATTGCCCATAAACACACTTTCCAAACCTTCTTTTCTATGGCTTGAGATAATAGAAAGATGCACAATGTTATCGTTAAAAATAATAGTAAGCTAATAATAATAGGGGAGGATTATTCGAGATCACAATTAAGATCAATATAATTTCTCAAAAGCTTGGATTTTCGTGAAAATGAAATTTTAAGAAGTCGGACGTTCAACTAAGAATGAACGTTCAATTGAAGAAATGGAGTGAAGATTAACACAAAAGTCTCGTTTGAAACGAGTCTTCCAGAAAAGAGCCACCGGAGCAGAAATAGTCATGTCGTGTACAAATCGAGGAAAACAGAAACGTTGTCGGAGCAGTTCTATTCATGTGCCAGCTGAAAAAGCATTGTAACGTTCCACGAGGAAGCGAAGGGCAATTTCGTAGCTTCCTGCGTGAATACGGTGACGCGAATAATTGCGCGAGAAACGGGACAAATAGCAAAAAGAAGGGGAAACAGATGAAAGAAAAGGAAGGACGAAAAGCCTAGACCTGCAAAGTCATAGTCATCATTGCGGTCCTCTTTTGTTCTTTGTTTCGAGCGTTGCATGTCGTTATAATGATCGATATTGCCGCTTTATTTCCAAAGAAATATAACGGTCGAGTGTTGTTGACGATTAAATGGCGAAGAACACGAACTCGATTCTAGATGTCTGTGCAAAAACTATCGGAAACGGCGCGATAACCAGAACGATCGTGATATCTTTTCAGAGAACTCAATCAGAGAAATGATTTATTTTATACTTTCTTTGATCAATCGTAATTAAGTAATTGTGCGTATCACTTGATTCAGAGCGCAAGAAATTTTAATTGATCCCATAGTAAAACATATTATAATTAAGGATAATCGGGAGATCCGTTGTGCGCACGCAACACGTTAAACAGATCGTGTTTACATCCGGAATCACGAAAGCTTATCCTTCTACTTGCAATTACTCGGCGATTTAGCATGATGCACCGTGAAAATTTATAGACGATCCTTCTTACGTGATTCTGCGTAATTAACGAGTAGATGATTTCATACACGTTAATCAAGCAATTAACAAAGCATGCATAAACACAAAAATACTTCTTCTTCCAGATCCAATTATACGAATTAACCAACAATTTTCCTTAAAATCCGAGTCACCATATCTCAACAAAATCGATTTCTACGATTAGCCAGAACGTTTCCTTTCGCGATGTGATCGCGTCGTCATATAAGTTATATTGCCAGCCTCCACTTTGCTAAGACACCGCCCTGTAAACAGACCACGCTTGAACAATCCAGATCGATTACTCGAGTGTGAAACGAACCTCGATTAACGATCGAGAACGGGACACAATCTCGCATCGTCTCATCGTCGTCGACGATCGATAGATTCTTCCACCGCTGAAAATGTTACGAAGACCCATCGTCTTCGACGTCGTCCAATGATCAGAGAGAACAGAGACGGAGGTGGACGTGAATGGACAGTGAATCCTTCGTCACGCGTCAGTACCAAGTTAGATGGCGGTCTCCTTCTCTGGGCTTTTCACGTTTCACCTATATAAACTAATGGTCCGGCCTAGGGCGAATGTCAGTTAACATTTCATTTGCCAGCTGGACAGTTCGTCTGTCATCATCTTGTGCCGTCATACTTTTTTCATCGTCAGATCCTTCGATGATCGTGAATCATAGTTTACTACAGCCTTTAGGTGGCATCCATTCTTTTTGTGAATTTTAGTAAGATAAATTGAATCTTTTTATTTCTCCGAAGTGTGTGCCGCGCTGCTTCTCGATTCTCCGTAGAATATTAACTACTGGTGAAGGAAATTCTCAGATGAGACAGAAGAATGCTGATGGTATACCCGCTGTTTCTTCTGCCTTTGTTAACGGCGACCGAAACCACGCAGCCCACGATGATGCAGGAGAGTTGGAAGCCTCAGTTGGAAAATTCGACGACTCCTGCGGACTGGATCAGTGACAGCATTCTAAACGCTGTGGACGATGTTCTTCCTGTGACACGTTCTTCTTTCGAAGGTATACGGACTAGACTATAGATTCTCAATGGCCCTTTACTTATCTTTCTACTATTAGATACTAAAGATCCTTAACTACTAGTTATTAGTGACTCGTTACTATTAATAATTGTAATTTGATTTAATTGAGCTTTTACTACCAGTTAATAATAATCCATTAGTACTAACAACTGTAATCTGATTTAGTGGATTTAGTCGTCAAAAATCGAGTATTTTTCGTGAATGTAAGAATGTGAATGTAAGAAATTCGTGTGATCGATAGCTTGGAGGGCGTTACGTTGATGTGTTAGTCGACTGGTTCCATGTAACAAAGGAACGTCACACCAGCTAGTTAGCGACGTCTAATGTGTATCATAATGTGAAGCTCGGTTGTTCATAGTGCGTGGTCGGTTAACACAAAAGCCATAAATGCTTTCCACTCCAGTTCACCTTATTACCTTGTATATTTCATGAACGTGACTAATAAGAAGTGCTTCTTTTTTGCTTCCGATGACCTGCGTTTTCTGGTGCATCTCCGATGACATAGAAACGGTACCCGATTTTATAGCGATCGACAATATATGAAGCATTAAATGACCAAATATCATGAAATAATCAAATCTAAAATCGAATTTTTTTCTGACTACAATTATCATATTTCTTTCTCACTACAATCATAATACTTCTTTTTCACTAGAATCGGAAATTAGTTTATAATACACATATCACTCATTTTTGTTGCAGCTCGCAAGAAGAAGAGGCACAAGCTGAACAAATACATCCTCCCCTTGATTGTAGGAGTTATATTAATCAAATCGATTCTTCTGCCTATAGCGTTGAAAACTTTGGCTATATTAAGTGGGAAGGCAGTGGTTCTGAGTTTGATGAGTCTAATTCTGGCAGCTATAGTAGGATTGAAGAAGGTCGCTCAGGCTCACTCCACAAGCTACGAGGTGGTAAATATGCCCGTGAATAAATACAAGAGACAGGACTTTTTCGAGGGCGACGACACGGTGGACACTGAGCCTTACAAATTTTATAGGGAACGCCACAGGAAAAAGTAAAGACTCATTACTATTGAAAATGTTAAAAACGTTTTGTTCATTTCACCCTCGACCCCTACGTATTTTATAATTCATCGGTCGATAGAAAATCAAATATTAATTTTATTCCGTGACTTAACTATACGCAGAGAATCCATTGTCTGTTCTGTCAAACAAGCTTAAAGCTGATAAAATTTTCCTCGTTCAAACTGACGCAAACGAAACTTGCTAATTATTCCATAATGCAACAGAAAAAAGCCGAGAGGTTAATAAACGGAAAACGAAGCGAACCGTAGAAAGTGTTTTCGAACGGTAGCGAATCATTATTTTACGCTTGCAAATCAAATCGTGCTTGCTGTAAGGAATGCTCGATTCCTTGGAAACGATACGTATAATTCTATACAGTGCGTATAATTCTATACAGTGCGTATAATTCTATACAATGCGTATAATTAATTGCTCTAACCTGTCATGATTGTGATTAATTGCACCGCTGATACGCCAAGTGAAAGTTCATCTCGAATTACCAGAATTATAAACTCGTGTGGCAAGCATCGCTACTGATAAACCTTATCGACAAATCGATATTTCCAATGTTAAATTTTCATAACTATTTTAAGTATTTTATACCTTATTTTAAAAATTACTCGTAAATCTTCTTTCACTAAATTGTGAGTAATTAACCTGCGTCTTTTAGATCATTTTCGACCGAATCGTATTTTTCATTTAATTTATTCACTTCAGGTTAACATCGATACAAAGATTGCTAAATTTGAAGGAAATATGAAAAAACATTTATCGTAATATGCATAACTTTTTGTTCCAACTGTATTATAAAGATCGTTTTAAAACATTAAAAGTCTTCTTGGTTGAAACTAAAGCGGTATTGAGAAATAAAAGGTTTCAAGACCGTAACACGGTTAAAGAAGGAAGAAGTATGAACTTTGACAGATATTTTCTAAGTTGGAGATTATTATTTATAAAACTGTGAAATCGTCGTTGTCGAGAATAGACAAAAAGATTAACCACGGAAGATACCACAACCATCTAAGAAACCCAGGAAATGATAAAGATAAGAAAGGAATGAGCCACTATTAAATAGGACAAGTCGTCGACCTTAAAACCTACAACCTTCCACTGTGCTTTAAAATTCGTGGAAAGGTAATCCGATTCGCCAAACTTTTGTTCACTACCTTCCAATAATTCCTAATATTACATAGCTTTCAAACCTCGAAACACTTATTAATCACGCGTTTAGATAAACCGTGCCGGTTGAAAGTCGAAATCAGATGAGACGACGATCAGAAGAAAGTCATTCAGACGCAACAGCAGAAATTGAATCATCGTTGAAAGCAAAGTGAGCAGTCGCGAAGAAATTTCTCCATTTAACATCCGATATACCTATTCAGCATCTTCATTCTACTTTTCTCGATGTATTCTTTTCTGTTCTCCATAACTGTATAAAATTTACGCTACCAGAAATAATTACAGGATCGCTACTATAAATGATTCTATTGCGTTAACCATGCAAATGAACGTGATGAGGTTCTATAGAATTGGTGGAAGGCACAATGGTTCGTTGTAACAATCGGAAGTCACCGACTTCATGAACGGACGTAACCTAGAAAATTAATCGTGAAAATCCATCGAAGGGATACCGTTAACGCGAAGATGACGAAGTTCCGCGCGACTGTTAAATATTTAAAGAGACCCGGAACGAGACAATGGAGCAGCGCTCGCGAATAAGGCAGTTGCCATTCCGAGGCATGCGCCATTCGAAAAAAAGAAACGGTCCCGATGAGATGTACGCATTGCTGGACATTGTTTGCTGTACGAATGACATCGGCTGGACTACTTCGCGCCCATTATCGAATCAAGAATTCGCGTTAAATCCTTATTAAAAAGAGAACAGTTATCCAAGTGCTTAGGTATAATATCTAATTAATAATTGCTATTATGCACCATTTAAGAAAGCAATCGAAAAGGAATATCGAGAATAATTACCAATGCAACTGTTGAAGCACTGACAAGAAATTCGCTTATCGTAATTTTTACTCTGTCCCATTGAGCCACACTTTAGTATACCGGCTATTGACAGAGCAAACAATGTCGGAGAAAGTAGAATTTTCTTCGACGATCTGTGAATGGTACAACCTTAAAAACACAAAAAATTCCATCCCCCACGAAAACATACTTTGTAAACATTGTACTTAACAGTTTACACCGAGAGGAGACGATTATCTGAATAAAATACGCAGAAGTCACAGAGAATGACACCGGTATTCACAAGAGGGAAACTGTTTAGAGTGGGTCTTATATCAGAAAATATATCCACGATGCAATTTCTAGCTTGGCATGACCGATGGCCATGTCTGTGGGCCAAGGCGAGCTGCTTGCTGCACGTGGAAATATTTGAAGACATCAGTCTCGATCATGGAAGATTTTCCAGTTATAGGAATATTTAGAGAATAGAATTTACTGAATGCCTGAGAAGATTAAGGTGAATTATATGCGCAGAATCTCGATCAAACGTGTTCTCGACGTTAAAGACGGTAACTTATCGATGGGTACACTATAATCGTCTGACGTCTTTGCAATTTATATTAATAATATACAATATACAATATACACATATCACAAAATTTAAAGAGTAATACCGATGCAACTTAATTTCTCAGAGGTGGATAAGTTCGAGAAAGGTTGTTAGAATTATTTGGATATAAAAAATGGGAATCTCTTGTATTATTTTTCCAATAATTAATAAAACTATGAGCCTAATTTTTGTTATAATTATTAAAACAATGATTTTCCCTCAAAGAATTCAGCTTCTCTTCGTTTATACCATGGTATTAATATAATTCATTTCGAGGTGCATCGATGGACCATCGAAATCCCTTCGTCTATAACGTCATCGTCTCCCCTACTAACCCAATTCTTAGAATCTTGCTGGGCCACTAATATCAGGGATCGCCGATGCTAAGGTCCGCCCAGCTTCAACTACTCCGCTGATCCATGGAAGTGGTCGGTCGTTTGTTTAAAAAATTGTTGAAGAAAGTTTCTTCTGACGGAGAGGTGGGCAACGACATGTACCAGCGATGACGCCTTGTGTGTCTTAGTCGTTTGTCGTCGTCACATGCGTCATCGGTTAGAGTGGGGATATTGGGGAGGGTCCCAGCTGGTGAAGACCTATAAAGATAGAAGCTACGGAGGGTCAGATCACACTTTGCTCCGAAAATTTTCCGAGGGACGTGCTCGATTCTCTTCAATACGTTTTCTTTGCAATTATCGGTTAACACGTTGGATCAGACACAAAAAATGAACAAAATAGTGATACTGTGTCTTTTCGCTACATCCGCCGTGGCTGTGCCCACGCCGGAACTTAACAACATTGAGCTCAACAGGAATCTCGATTGCTTCGAGCAAGAGAACGCGCTGTTTAGCTGCATGTTCGTCAAGACCGTCAGCGCGCTGGATAGAGCCGCCAGGTCTAGCGACATCGAGATCATCGATGGTGTGAAGTTCGTGAGGGAAACACCGAGTAAGTTTAAGTTCAATTCTGTCTAACATTTTTTAAATCCTTCGCAGAGTTGCTTAAATTTGTAGCTACTTGGTTCTTGGAAGTTTAATCCCTTGATAATGTCACATAAATTGTATCTAATCTATTTTACGATTTGCAAATTTTGACATTCAAACAAACATCATTGAGTTCCTTGAAGTTTTATATGTTATTCTTCTTCTTAGTGGAACGTAGCGGAAAAGATTTGAAGACGGAGGTCGATATTATGAATGAATTACCAAGAGACATGTCGGACAGGGCCATTAAGCTCGCCACTATGCTGGTAGAATCAGCCCTGTCGTTTATGAAATCCCATAGTTTGAAGCTGAGCATGCCCGAGGAGGGCTCGATATCCCGCGCTCTGGATGAAGGTAACTTTCTATCTTGCGCTATGATAGAGATGCTTCTATTACATAATCTTTCCCACCTTGATGACGCCCCGACGCGTCACCGGTATGAACGAATAAACTGTTCACCGCGCCTTTCACCTTCGTGATATCTATACGCGCCGCGGTAACCTGTTCCGGATAAACCCGTTCCTCGCGCACTACCTCCTCCATTCGCTTTCCTTCTGAAATTATACATCGCCTCCAGAGAGAGAAAAAAGGGGCTCACTGCGCTTGATAACACGCAGGCTATTAATTAGCGACACTTAGGATCGGGTAGCTAAGTGACGTGAGCAAATATGCTTCATTTGTTATGTTGTCTTTCGTGTCTTCTTATTCTTCAATGTTCCGTTTACAGATTAAATTTCGGGGAAGTGAAGTTTCATTTTTAGTACCGTGGTATTCGATTTTTAAGCAAAACATATGAAATATACAGGGAATATATTCGCAATTTTTTAAAGAATGGTGATATCATTACTTTTAGATCGTTTAGCAACTCCTACATTGAGAATATACGCATTTCAATCTTTCTATTGAGATAAAATTGCTTAAAATTTTCTCTTTTAGATTTTCGCATTAAAATAATTCTAATTTAGAATAAAACTTCCAAATCTACTTTTCTACGATTATCCATTGTTCTCTAAATTCGATGCTTCAACTTAAAATTTATCTATTAAAGCAAAGTTTCGAAATGTCTATTTCACCTCTTTTAAATTAGAGATATCTCCGCTACCGAAATTAATTTTCACTCCGTAACTCTTGTTTCCAGGTCGCGCCAAAATAAAGAAAATGGCACTTCCTCTGATCGCCGCCGCAGGAATAAAATTGTTCGCCCTAATCCCAATTCTCCTCGGAAGTCTTGGTCTCCTGGTCATGAAGGCCCTTTTCGTGGGCAAAATAGCCCTTCTGCTAGCTGGAGTGTTGGCTTTCCAGAGATTATTCGGCAGCAGCAACTCTGGAGCTACTAGTTTCTTCAGCAAGAACCCTCAACCATCGACTGGATGGTTTGACAACGCCAACCAAGGCTGGGCAGCCAATGTCGCAGCAGGTGTTCAACCTCAGGGCTACTACAAGAGAAGTTTCGACGCTGAAAATGGAAAAATAGACGCCCATTCGATGGCATACTCTGCGCAGGCGCCGATCACGAACGAAACCAATTGAAACGAGGATCCTGAGTCTACGTTTATGAGGAACGAAAGACTCCAGGCTACCTGGGGGCCATATCTCTCGAATCTAGTGCGTGTAATACTCGCTAGACTCGTTCTCGACTGTTAGATTAATATTTAAGCGAATAACTTATGGACCGAGTAAATTATTAATAATCCCTTGTATTAATAAATTATTTGTACTATTGCAGATTGTCTATCACATACTTGTCGTGTATTTGAATCACTTGAAAGTCACTGAGAAAGCTGCAAACTTTCAATAGTTCAATATAACCGATTTCAGAATTGGAAAGTAGAGAAAAGTAATAACGTTACAAGCATCGTTTTTGAAAATTCATCTTGGAATTTGCTATCATTTATGTCATATGCGAATAGCTAAATAGAATACAACAAGCGAAAGTAAGTCAATCGTTTCTTGAGAATCGACGATTAATCGTGTAGCTGAACAATCAAATTGTGACACATACGAAGGTGGTGTTGGTCATTTTGTCTTCTGAGAGGTTCGTTTATCAGTTTTCATCTCTTTAACCAGCTGGGATCGAGTGTTAGATCGAAAGGAAAGACGATTTCTAATTTAAAGAGATTATTTATGCATGTGCAAAGAAAACGGTATGTACGTGATTAGTGTTTGCCCTGCGCGCGAAATATCGACATGATCGTCGATCGAGCCGACAATCGGTCTGGCTCATATGCGATTCCGATCGGACATACCATTTCGTTTGCACTCCCACCGCGGTTGTACCCTATTTTCGCGCCTTCTCTTTCCCCTTTCTTCGCTTATCCTTCCATTCCTTTCTCTCCTTCTTTCTCTCTCCTTCTCCCACTTCCGACCGAAAACAGATTCGGGACACGACAGTCGGTTCTGCATGCCGTTCCGTGTCACACGCGCGAACAGACACGGAAATCTAATTTTCACCGAAGAACTTATTACCAACTGTCACGTGAATATGATGTACCGCGAGAAACACGCGGGAGTGGCTCTGTCATTGTCGAAGCCACGATTGAAAGAACGGATTCTGGTCGTGGAAACACGCCATTGTGTCAACTCGACAAAGGAACGCTCGTTTCGGCGCCTCCCTTTTATTCTTCCAACTCCAGAAACGAGACGTTCCATTGTACGCTGAAGTACGATACTGTTTTCTGTCCCTTACCGCTTCGTGGACAGAATTTAGAGAGAGTTTTACAGTTTGAACGAGGAACAACAGTTCCACGGATTGGTCCCACTTCTCGAATAAATCACGCTTGTAATTTCCAACTTTTCTCTTTGGTAAATGAAATGCTTGAAAGAAAACTTCCTACTTTCCTCCAAAACAAATCAGTCGCACCTTTGACAAACCTTCAACTTTTTCCAGGTTTCAATCACTCTAAAGACAGTCCATTCTAGTTAACAGCTATTTATCCTCAAGGTTTCTACAAACCTGTGTTTCACGTTTATATTTCTCGCACTTTAAAAATGAACAGTACTGTTGTTGAATTTTTACCACTCCAACAAGTAGTAAAATCTGTAATTCATCGATTCCTTTATCAGTCGATTAAAATTTAATTCGAACGCAAAAAGTGGTCATTAAAGTTTAATAAAATTGGCTTCAGTACAATAACTGTCAAACTTATATCACTCGTGGAAGTAATAAAATTAGTATTCCATCGATTTTTACTTTCAGTTGATTAAAGTCTAATTTAAACACAGATCATAGACGAAGTTGATAGATCGCTCGAAAGTGATCTCGCTGAAAAGGAAAATTAATTTCTATCGTTAGACGATACGTCACGAAAATGTACGCGTTGTGCAGTGGCTAGCCAGTGAGACGCCGAAATTAAAATTCTTGACACCACAGCCCTTGCACGTCGCTTGCCAAATGGTTCAAACCGATCCCACCATCGATCACGAGTCGAAGTATAAAAGAAAAATTGACCTCGAGACAAACAGTCAAAATCCTCGTGTCCGTCCAGTTCAATCGATCATCATGATGAAATCATTGATCGCGATATTGGCGTTGTTTTCGATCGCCATCGTCGCGGCTGAAGACGCCAGAAGCGTGGAGATCAGCCTAACCAAGACGATGGACGAACTGAATAAAAGGGACACCATCAAGATCTACGGTGATATGATCACTTTGGAGAAGGTAGACATTATGGAAGATGAAGAGGCTGCAAGAGCTAGTCAGGACCCTCTAGTGAGCAAGATCGAACAGTTCTTGAGGAACAGGAAAATTCATGTACATCTACCAAGCGATGGATCTTCTGCCGACATGTTTGGCAGAGCTATGGGACAGAAGGACATGGAGATTGGCCTTAGAGGTCTGACTACAGGAGCTTCTGAAGGTAAAATTAATTTTTTAGAAAATATGTTAAAAGACTTTTAAGTTGGTTGAAGAAATTTAATGTTTCCAAACGTCATTTTGCTTCGAAACGGTGAGGTTTAAGTATAATTTTGATTGTATGAAACTTTTTCAGTATTGATATGAAGGTTATTAGTATTTGATTACTTGCTAGGCAAAATTCTAATTATATAACTCTTGATCTTGATTGTAATTTTAAAGATTTCGATCGTAGATCGAGCTTGGACACATGTACTACGTGATTGTTTACGATGCTCTAAATTCTACAGCTTTTTTTCAATCTCTTTTAATCATCGCGAAATCTACAGAGAAAGGGAGATTATGTCCCAAGAAGAAAACGAAAATTCACTTAAATCGTGCAAGAGGTACGAAGCTTTTGCTCGAAAAAGAACCAATCAAAAACAGACAACAGAAGTAAGAATCTATCACGAAGAAAGATCGAAGAAACTTTCTATTACAAGTATTCCTTCGATCTCTCCTTTAGCCTACATTAACATCTTCGGCATTCGAGACTCACTCTCTCGACTACCAAAGCGTAAAACACTGAAAGAAAGGGGAAATATTCATGATTTCCCGAAGTGATCTCGAGGAGGAACTAAATTCCAGGAGACACTTTTATACTTCAACGTCAAGACAAGTGGATCTTCGTCGCGTCGAATCGCTGCTGTGAATCGACTGGACCACGGCCACGAACTTATAGTACCTCGCCTTTCTAAACTCTCTCCAATACGATGGAAGTAAGCCACGAAGACGAGGAACGATTGGTCGTAAAGTGGGACTTCAGATGGCGATGTTTCCGATTGGCTTCGTCGACGAACCAACGCCTCTGCCTGCTGCTCTTTTTCTCGGCCTCTTTTACGCGCCTCGAAGTTTTCACAAATTTTTTCTTCTCCCCGAACTGAGTCGTCGGGATGTATCCTGCGTTCCCCACGCAAGGAATAAACGCTTGGGACGCGATGAAGAATGGAGGGAGGAAAGTAGCAGTGCGTCGAGCATAGAAAGCCACGAAGACGCGTCCCACTTCCTCTGCATCCGCGAAAACGTTACTGTGGCAGGGATTGAGATAAAGTGGGCCATCGATGGGATTCCGGGTTTCTGGGACAACTGCCTGAAGAACACGACGAAGGAGGACCTTGAACGAGAGTGCCACATGTCGAAGAAAGTAGATAGCCGATAAATGGCCATTAGAGGCTTCTAGATACCCCTTCCAGATTCGCAGTCTGATCAGCTTGATGAATTTCACTTGACGATTCATCGGATCCATCAAATTCGTCGACACGCATTAATGAACACTTTTGTTCTTTTTTGTTCAATTTCTTCTTATTATTTTTGTATTTGTTAACAAATTTCTAAGATCTACGGAGTATCTACGATAAAAGTAATGTACGATGATTACGTGGATTTTAGATTTTGCATCGTTTCGCTTTCGTTCCAGCCCGAACCAAGCTGAAGAAGATCGTGTTGCCGTTACTACTGGCTCTCAAACTCAAAGCCATGATCGTCCTTCCTATTGCCATCACTCTGATCGGTCTGATAGGCATCAAGGGACTCGGTGCAGGTCTACTGTCCCTTCTTCTTTCCGGGGCGGTCGCTCTCAAGGCTCTACTAACACCACCACCACCCTCCTATCCCACCAGGGTCTCGTACGGAATAGTAAAACCTGAAGTTCACCACGAACATTGGCACAGGTCACAGGAAGAAGTGAATCAACCGTACAGAGGGTGGGCCCCGGAATTCGGGCCTGAGCAGTATCCCTACCAAGACATCCCTTAAATTCGGTCTTCAAGTTAAGATTCATCTTCTCATCCCTTCATTTTATTTATTATCTCCTCTCTATTACTCCCATTGTGTTGAATAAAGACATCGCGTCCTTTCGTTTCTACGATCTTGCGCTTTCTTTTAATTTCCACCCTTCCTAATTTTCGTGTTTTTCGTTATTCTCATTCCTCGAATTTTCCATCCAACCATCGAACACATCGGTGCACTTTCCTCTCTCCGCTGGAGCGGACAGCCATTGACAGCTAAAATAATTAAATAAATAATTGGAAATCTATAACCGCCGAGGTAAAGCAGGTTATCACGGAGACGGGGAAGGCTAACGACCCAAATAGGAGTCGTGCGACGCGCTCGGTGGAGAGAGAACGACAGGTGGGGAGAAAGGAAGAGGTAGGGGAGTAGGAACAGGAAGGAATCGGGGTCACTGTGACAGGAAAGGTGGGAAAAGTGGCCGAGCCGGTGATTGGCCATTTCTGCTTCCCCCTGGGTGAATTCTCAGGATCAAGGGCACTGGGTCATTACCTCCACGTGGACTCCCACTTTGCGTTCTCCCCTCTTCGTCGAGCGATCATTGCCTCCCCCCATTCAGAGTGGAGAGACGGCGAGTAACGGTATCAGTTGTGATTAGGTTGCGTGGAGAGGGCAGAAACCTTGGGTATATACAAGCCGATCGAGAGGACAGCACTGTCAAGAGAATGGAGAACTCGAGGCGAAAAGAAGTTAATGAGTCGAATGCTGGGTTACGGTTTTGTTGATAAATTTGATTACCACCGGGCATTTTAAAGTTCTTTGGAAGTATTTCGGGAAATCGATAAGAATACATACTTGGAGTATTTTACAAAGTCTCCTCTCTCTTAAATCTTCTTTTCTCTATCTTCAGTAGGAAAAGGTTAATTTAATGAAGTTGTTGTTTCATTTTTATCGAAGATTGGTTTTGTTACAAATGTCTTGGTTTAAGAGTGAGTTTGCTTCTCTTCCTTTGTCGAGTTCAGAAGTTGATTGAAATATTTCTGAATGCTCTTTGTTGATTTCCGAAGTCGATAAAAAGTTTATTAACCGTGATTTTTTAATTCGTTAAAAGTTTTACTTGAAACATACTAGTCATGTATATATCTCTCAAAAAAGCAAGATTTTCTCTGATAAGTAAAGTGAGCAAACGATTTAAAGTATACTATATCGAAGTCCTTTCAATTAACACACTTCGCATCATTCTACGAACTATCATAAAAATAGTTTCAGGCTAAATCCTCGTAACTTTCAAGAGATTTCGGTAAACTTGATCTTTCAATGCTTTCATTGCTGAATATTTAAAATGTAGATACCAGAACGATTGCTCGGACAATGGCTAGATATGAACGGGAAACTCATGACGTTTACAAATTGACTCTGAAAAAATGCGAAAGTATGATCGCGCACGATGCATTTTGAGCGCATAACGGGTGCTCTGTGTCGAATTAATGAGGTCTACGCAGCCACTCGACCAGCAACCGGCATCAGTCGCTGTCGATGTACCTCGGACTTTTTTTGTACCGTCTGACCCACGGTTCGATAACGCAAATGCGTTCAACAAACTTGAGAACATTAAACTAACCGAATGCACGTGCGCATGAACAGCCTGAGAAGGTGTACGGTTTAAAGAAACTACACGATATTTGTGTAAATCACAATGAGAGCATATTAATATAAAATAAAGGTGGATTAAAGGATAGTTTCACCCAATCCATATTCTACTTTGGAATGTTATTCTGGTGAAGCAAATTTAATCAATTGCAAGCTTTTGGAATTAGAAATGTCCAAAATATTGCAGGCTTTTCATACTGTAAACAGTTTTCAAGCCTGAATTGCTCTTCAACGTACGAATGTCGAACATCGAATGCTTTCAGACAAATCGGAGCTCCCGTATGTTTTGAAAATTTACAACACTGCAAATACGTCTGTATGAAAGTTTCGTATCTCAAGTAAAAGCTTGGAACGAAGAAAAAAACAAAAAATATCAACAAAAACGATATTACAAAAAGTACTATCAGCACGTCCTCCTGCATGCAGAGGATTGAAAGTTCCAAATCCATAAGAACTACGCAAATCGCAAATTGCCCAATTCCGAACGGAACAATAAAGCGATCCGTCCTGGTCAGACACGCGGTCGCTCTTCGTTCCAAGCGACACGGTTTTCCAAATAACGCGCCGTTCACCGGCGATCCTGGCCGGGAAACGATCGGGCCGTTTCCTTCGAGGATCTCCAGTGGATCTTACGGGAATTCTCGTGGTCCATGTGCATTAGGGACTAATAGCGACTTTCTCAACGTCCATCTCGATTTTCGAAACGAAAATGGGCTAACCGCGCGCGATCAATCGGCAAATGCTATGCAATTACGTTCACCGTTTCCAATTTACAACGCGTTGAATCGAATCCAGCGACTAAACACGTACAAAACAGAATCGTATGAAGAAATCGGAAACAAGATCTGTCCCAATTGTGGCATTGACAGGGACAGTGGAGTAAAATCGAACAACTATCCACTGAATGGACAACTCGATCGTTTTAATCGGTTGTTTTCTCTGATTTCCATGTTAATTATTACGAAGTTGAAAACCTTCCACTTATTAGTTTTCCAACTAATTCGTCCAACTTATTTCATATTTGTCGTACGATATTTCGATAATTCAAGCGGTCGAAAGCTGGCAAATTCTGTTATATCATTCGGATGATGGTTGTAGAAACTTGGCCAGAGAATTAAGGACGCTTATAAAATTGCAAATCGATCGTAAAATCGTCAAATGGTTTTAATTTTCGCTTTCGCGGATTCTGGAAAGTAGAGTAGGAAATGCCGTTTCTATTTGTTATAACTTTTTGTTCAGCGTGACTCTCCAACAGAAGGTTGTCGAGGACAGAAAGATTTAATAATGCGCGATCGACACCGTCGAGGAAATTCGGCCGATGTTCGATATACTCGTTCGAGTTACGTATTAAATGTATTAAAAGGATAGTAACAGTATATCAGGAACAGTTATGGGAAACAGGAGGAGCGCCCATTCACGTTTCACTTGCGGCACAGTTCGCGTACGTTCGGTACTTGCCGGTGATTGGAAAGGCATGACCAGGATCGATCGATGAAAATCAAGTATCAAATCTAATCGGCAAACCGTAACATTGTAACACGACATTTTCCATTAACTCTACCAATATCGATATTATACGTTTAAACTTTTGCAAGCTCTTAAACAAATTTCACGCCAATCGTCTCAACTGTTTAAAATGGAGTTTCACTTTTCAGCCAACTGTCTAAAATAGAGTTTTACTGTAAATTTGAAAGAATATGATATGTTGTGGGAACTTATACGATTCGATAGACTACGGTCGCAAAGGACAGAGCGACTGGCCGACTCTGCGCCGGATCGAAACAAGAGTAGCTCACCGGAGATCGCGCGATTATTAACGAAAGGAAGGCGTTGCGGTAAAAGGAAGTAACAAGTAGCGAAATAGATACCTGGAAAAGAAGGCTAATCCTCTCCTTTCCGACACACCTGCTGGCCGAGCATGCGAGCGCATCGTTTCGGCCGTACGAAACGTCCATGAACGCCTTACGCGGTGTTCACGCCGCGAATTCACCACGCTCGAAACTGCATGCCCTATTGACGATAAATAATTTCAACGGAATGCGCAGCCTGGAATTTTTCTCGAGTTCGCGTGCGGCCGCGTAAATGTAACACTTTAGTTCGAATGCGACGATGAGAAGCTCTCAATGTTTGGTGAAACTTGATCAAATACGTATCTCTGACTTTTATCGGAATTTATTTTCAGTAGCTCGGAGCGATGATTCTTCTTTATTTTCAAAATAGAAATCGATTTATCCAAACTTCTGCTTCCTTCAATTATCAATTACTTGGAAGAGATACCTTTACTCAATCAAGATTATATTCAGGATTATAATCAAGATTATATCAAGCATAAAAAAATTAACGCGCAATATTATAAATATTATGTTGTTTTATTGTATTCTTCGTGTACTGTATCTTCTTTGTTATTTTCAATTCCTTTTCTTCGAAATCATTCAAGAAACCAATTTTCCTAACCATCGCCACGCGATTGACCCACAAAAGTTCGATAAAATCGAACAGACTATATGGAGTCTAAAGTCATGCAAGTTCCTCGAACGCGTAAGTGGCCACGCGATTTCCAAAGCGTAGTAAACGTTGGATGCATCTCTCGCGCGTGGATCCTGTGAAAATTGACCGCGCACTTTCTCGCCGTCAGATCCGTCTGTTGCGCTGTCGTTCGAGCGTGGCGCGCGAAAATCCGATCTCCCGCGAGTTAACTGGGCTAATTTAAAGTAGGCCTGCTCCGTCTCGTTTCGCTCAGTCGAGGGAAATAATACTCCGTGATTTCCCTCTCCCTTTGTAATTTTCTTAAATATTCAGATGCTCTTCGCATAGCCGGATATGGAGGCTCGATTTTGTCCGACCATCGACCGCCTCGATTTCGTCGTCGAGATCGAAAGTGGTTCATGTCGGGTCGTCACTGTCGCCATCGGCCACAGACGATCTGCGATCCTAGCTTATTCGATTGATCTGTACGTTTGAGTACGAAAAAAATCACTGCTAGCAATATCCAATCGATCAAACGAGCTGAAATATATGTCCATAGATACAGGAGCTACTTTTTCCCAGTAAAACTATGAATTAAACTTTAACAACTAGTGATACAGATGTTTATTTACTTCATAAATATAATTAAACGTGACGGAATTATCGATGCAGGAAGAATCCACTCCATCTTTTAACAGCTGTCTATAATTCCCTGTGATCAGCGTACGAAGCGCGATACAAGTACTTTCTGAATCCAGATTGCGAGTGTAACGATTTCTAGAGCAAACGGAATCGATATCGAAGAAAGTTTGGCCGAGCAGCATCCACAATGACCACTGAGCGAATTCACTGAGATGATTCCGTGGCGACAATTGAATGGAAGTCTAAGATCACGAGGCTTCGCTCTCATTAGAACGTCTCCGGTATCCTTTTTTTTTTCCGCAAATTCGACAGAGATTCGAATTCTCCGCTCTATTTGACGCTCCCTCTCGCCGCGTACGAACAAGGCAGCGGCGGTGGTGGACGCGAGAGAGCCCCTCGCCTCCTCTCTTGGACCACCGTGAAAGAAGAGAGCACACCGTCGCCGGCGCGTTGCTCTCGACTTAGGAGAATGTATGGAACGGCCGAAAGGCAAAAAGGAAAAAGGACTACCCGGTGACTCGCTCTATATATACTGCAACTATCCGAGGGTATGTCCAGTGCACGGTACGCGTCTCGTCCGTCAGCTTCAGTCAGCAGATCGAATCCTAACCACGTGCAACAAGTCCGTTTTACGCCGTTTATCCCAACCGCCGGACCTTCTCCAGCAGGATCTCTTTAAGATCAGAGTTTGTCGCGTCCGGGTTCAGAAACGTCGCATAATTCGCGCAGCACGATGAAGGGATTTGCGGTATTCGGTCAGTCGTCGGTCTATCGTCAGCAGGCCCTGTTGCTGCTGCTGATTCCTCTTCTTCTCGTCGGCTCCGTTGTCGGCGAGATCGAGAGACGTACCTCGAAACAAATGGTTGAGGAATCTCCGGAGACTCTAGCCTCTACTCTGAGCAAGGATTGTGGCAAGTCCTACAGTGCCACTTGCCTGAAACTAGACGTGGTGTCCTTCCTGGATAGATTATCTGAACAGGAAGACATCAATATCCTACCGGGAGTGTCGGTGATCAAAGAAAATAGTTCTGCCAGTATGCCAGCTTCCGAAGTTGTCGCCAATCTGGCTAGGGATTTCCCTAACGACGTGGAGAAGAGACTGGACGCGTATCTGGTTCACAAGGTCGGAAGCTACCTGAACAGCCACTCGATATCCATCAAATTGTTCGACCCCAGGACCTTCGAGGCTGCTAGGAATTTTAACGAGGAAACGTTGGCTCAACTTGGCCTTGGCGGTGGACAAAGTGTCGGAACTGGTAAGGAATTACTCTTCTTAGAGAGAGATTGAGATTATCGTGAATGAAAACACATGATAACGATTTCATTGATCATCATATAGGACGTAAGAAGGAGAAGGGCGGTATGAATGGTTTATTTGCTGGTCTGATGATGATGAAGGGTACCCTCGGCGCTATCGGTTTCGGTGCCCTCGCCCTACTCGCCGGAAAAGCTCTGATGACTGGCCTGATGGCCCTCATGTTATCAGCCATCGTTGGTTTGAAATCTTTGGCCGGTGGTGGCGAAAAGAAGACTACCTACGAGATTGTCAGTAAGCCCGTATACTCGAGTTCTCATACTCACAGCTCCGAGGAGCACCACGGCCACGGCTATGGACATTCCGGATACGGGAGATCCTTGGACACGATCCACGACAGCGTCCAGCAGGCCGTTCTGAAATATGGCAACGCGCGGGATCGTCGATCGCTATTCCGGCAAAATTAACGAACTCGTGATCGGAGGAGCCGCCAGCGAGGAGCAGCTGGTGGCACGCGAGAGATCTAGTAGCACGTCTCTACCTCACCGAGTCCACTTTGTTTCCGTTTATCCTCTTTTCACACTTCACGGTTCCTTTCAATCTGTATCTAGCTCCTACTCCACCTCCACCTCTTCATCACGCTCTCCACTGCCATCAACTATATTTCTCCTACTCCTCCTTCACGTCTCTCCCATCTTTAACTTCGTTTCGCTTTCTTGTTGCTCGCGCCTCTGTCCGTCACTTCAGTCACATCGCCTGGTCTCATTTCATCGCCCCGTCTCTCCACCATCACCATCACCACCATCACCAATTTATATTCGTAGATTCGTAGGTATTTATTTGCCAAGCATGCTCCCACGTACCTCTACTCCCCACGGTCACACGGCTCGAGCTGGTCGTCGTTGCACATGGACCATTTTCGTATCATGTACATGATTTCTCCTTCTTGTTATTTATATGTATTTATGCGCAGTGTAAAGTTTTAATAAATCACGTTTTTAAGAAGCTCCCTGGCCCTGTCGTTCTTATAAGATCGCATTACGTTTTACGAAAGGAACCAACTATGGTTTCTGAAGATTTATGACGAATCTTTTTTCTGTTTGATTCACTATATGATAGATTATAGTGGAAGAAAAGGTGGCTGGAATCAAGTAGCAGTTTGCGCAAAATAAAGACAGCTCTTTGCTCGGTCTGCTGCAAAGAAAATTATATGTGTCGCATCGTAATTACGAGACGAATGGTTACTCAATTAAATTGATGCGAAACAAGGTCGTCCGCTTCTAGGCGCGTACGTTAGGCTACCTAGACATTCTCTGGTCATCGAGGTGCGCACGGTCATAATTTCTCAGGTGCAGCCAACAAATGTAATCGGATTCGAACGTTCCTTATTGAGAAGGAATAGAAAGGAATTTTTTAACATACACAAGTGAGTCACCTCGTTTCGAAGGATAGAGATCTTTCATTTCTTTTGCTTTTCTTCAGATATCCCGATTTAACTCAAATATGTGCAAACATCCACGAGTTAATTATTATTTATTTCGAAATTAAAGAAAAAGTGAACTAAAAATTATAATCAACATACTTTATACGACAAAGAAAGTAGTTAATCAATTAACGATACTACTAAAAAATACATATAATTTAAAATTCATAATTTGCATCAAATACACTACATTTTTATAAAAAAATGAATTAAATTATCCTAAGACTTTTGAACAGCAACGTACATACCACTTCCTCTAAACATTCTAGATTCTTTCAACCATCACTCAGCGGACGCTAACAACTTTCGAATAGCCGACAAAAAATATTTCAGTTCTATAGACTAGATCTTGAGCCCTCGTTATTCTTCACGCAGGAAGTCATCGAGTTGCCCCTGAAATCTCGAAAGGCGGGATCTTGTTTCGCAGGTTAGGAACCGCGGTAAGACCAAACTACGAGGCAGACGTATTATTATGTTATTTTCCTAGCGGCCTAGTAAATGGCAATCGTGACAAGGCATTGAAAAAATCTGACAAATGACATAAATCCTATTGTATTTAAGCGATTACGATCTGACGGAACTCAGTCTTTGCTGACGGTAAAGTACGAGATCGATCATCGGGTTTCGAGCGATGTCAACGCCAAAGATTATTTACGTAGTGCACAGATCCATATTCGTCGCGATTGTAGTGCTTTCGATCGTAAAGCAAGTTCGAAATCAAGTAAACAATGGAACACACACGGATGGCAACGTTAGCGTGGATCCGTACAAGATTATCGGGACCAGCGGTCGTCAATAGTACTGTGAAATTCATTTTGTAATCGTTGCTCCCATTTCATTATTGAGTGTTATGTAGCTTTTGCTAAGTGGAATAATTAAAGAATTAGCTACAACGGTGGAGGAAATGAAATTTTCGTTGAATTATTAAATAAAATGATGGTTAATTCAACTTGCGTGCAATAGTCTCTGATGAGTGAAATAATTAAAGAAATAACTACGATAGTCGAAGAAATAAAATCTTCGTTGAATTATTAAATAAAATGATGGTTAATTCAATTTTGATATTTGTATTAAAATTTTTAGTAGCGCTGGTCGACAAGTGCTCGATTTCCGAAGGAACGGCTTTAGAGTGGATATTCGAGTGGTACCGTCACTGAAAAACGATTCTGCGAAAGACGATGACTTCCCAGAGTTCCCAACGACAGACATAGGCCGCTGTGTCATCGATTTCTCGCTAATCTGCGCGAAGAAACGTCTCGGCCGATTCCTGGACTCTATTAGGGACTTAAACGAGATTTATTTAATGGGTCAAGATGTTAAACTAGTGAAAACCAGAGTGATCAACGACCATAGATCCGTGAATGATAGCAATGACACTATAGAACGAAGTATCAATGACTTCTTCGATACGTTTGCTTTAAGAATTACACTACCCAGGTGGAATGGGAACCGAGAAAAAAATCAGATAGATGTTATGTTTGACGAAACTCCTGTTTCCGAGGGTTTGTATCAAAATACTTGATGTACGAGTGACAATTAAATGTTATATTAACTATGGAAAGAAATACTAAGGATTCGTTTAATAATTTTTGCATCACTGTTTCTTCTACACAAGATTTTACAATTTTACAAAATTCAAAAATAATTGATGTATTTCTAACATTATTATAAGTGTTGTCTTAATTGATTCTAAATGAGTTAAAACATACGCTCTCCTTTAGGGCGAGGCAAAGGAGGAGGCAAAGGCGGCAAAGACAAAGGTGGCAAATGTAAGACAATGATGATGGCTGGTCTTATGATGCTCAAAATGAAATTCATGGGTAACGCATAAATTGTAGCCCTTTATTTCTTTACGACATTCTAAAATACCTAATCAAATTTCTAAATATCAGGAGTAGCGACGATGAAGGGCATGATGATGGCTGGGATGTCCCTAATGATATCCATGGCAATGCTGATGCAAAAGTATATGAAAGGAGGAGGCAATGGCGGCGGCGGAGGAGGAGGAGGAGGTAATGCCACAAATTACCAACATTATCATGAATTGCTGTAAATTGCCAACTTTATTACGATATGAATTAAATGCGATATTACTTTAATATTTTCAGGTCAGTACAAAGAAATCGTTCTTCTAACAAAATCTAGTGGAGGCGGAGGAGGAGGAGGAGGAGGTTATGGTGGTGGAGGTGGCGGAGGTTATGGTGGTGGAGGCGGCGGAGGTTACGGTGGTGGAGGTGGAGGAGGTTATGGTGGTGGTGGAGGCGATTATGGTGCTCCACCGCCTTCGAGCTATGGTGCACCGTCAGGCGGTGGCGGTGGTGGTGGTGGTTATGGTGGTTGGGGCCGCAGCTTCGGAAGGCGGTTTATAACAAGCAATCTTGGGAAAACAGGATATGCAACAGAATCGAAAGATTCGTCCCTTAAAACAGAACAACTTGTATCAAGGACAGACTCAATTGCCTATCAGAATTATGGACATCCTTCTGTTATTGCCAATATTACATACTTGAACTGGAACTCCAGCAATACCGTGGAACCACAGAAATACCAATATTTGACTAACAACGTCGCTAATGTGGTAAACAGTGATAAAATGGAATCATCATCGCGCTCAGAATCCGATAATTACGACATTGAAACGTATCAGGTTGATGATTCGATAGGTGATTCGAGAGACTATGTGACAGATTCAAAGCCAAACTATTTGGACAATAGTGGTCATGTCACTTCGACAAATCAGGTAGCGAGCAATCATGATACGAGTGTAATGCATTCGGTATATAATGACGAATGGCAACCCACGGAGGAAAAGTTCTCAACAAATTTGAGCAGAATTTGAGAAAGTGAGGAGTTCGAATATTGAAAATTCTTCTGTATGGTGAATGTAATATAATCCTAGAGAAATTGTCAATTTAAATGTATCGTTTGGAAATAAATTTAATATTGAAAGTTTAGTATTTTGTCTGTGAAAGTGGCTTGAAACCAATAAATAATTTCATGTGTAAGCGACCGTGATTTCAAACTCGGTATCACTGGTCGCAAGGCGGTGGCGCAATCTTTCGAACAATTGACTAAGGCTCTTCACAGGTGAGAGTTCTACCTGTTCTCGCTAGGTGTAGCATTGAAGCAAAGAGGAAGCATAAATGCAGGTGAGATACAAGATAGACTTATCGTTCCATGTACGTTTCAAAACTCTAGAGCACTTTTAGCACTTTAATGATTGAACAATTTCTAACGTTACCAATACCACATAAATTTCACATTTTTAAATAAGTTTTGCGAAATGTTTGATCTTACGGTCGTTATAAGAAATGAACAAGAGAAGAAGCTTTGAGGGAAACCACCTACCTACATAAATATCTAAATATGATAATAAGAAATCAAGAAGATATCTGCCTACATATATGGTAAAAAAGTGCTATGGTTCTCAGCTGATCTCTGAATAGATTTTATCTTTTGTCTGTGACTACAGGATAGCGCGGTATCGACTGAGTAAGATGTTACAAGTTGAAGAACACTGTCACTAGGTGTCCAAAGCCATCGGCCGACTTCCACTATGAAATTCAGAATAGTTCAAATAATATGTATATAATAATAATATTTACAGTATAGCTGGGTCTACAAAATGCGTACAATGTGCGAGTTATCTTCAGAAAGTCGTACACCTTTTAACTTATTTGTGATGATGCAGCGATGTCTTCTAAGACTGTATAATTGATAATCATTAAACTTTTTTCTACGTTCCTTTCTTCCTTCTCCAGTGGTTCGTAATCATAAGGAAGTGGAATTTACGATCCAGTATCAGGTCTGTTTATAATTTATAGGCATCTTTCTTAGCGCGAAATCTGGATTACTCGTTCAACGATCTTAAATTGCAAAATTATCAAGGAAACTTTTTAAAATCTCCCTCCATTTAATCTATTCAATTTTCTTTTTCTGTTCTATTTAATCCTTCTCTATCGAAATATCGCGTTTATTGCATCAAATTCTATGCAAATCGCGATTTTATATTACATGTCTGATGTTTACATTAGATATTTTATATTAGATGATAGTAGTATGCAGCGTGCGAATCTCAAATTAGCTACCATCTAGGTAACCCACATGGAACGAGTACCTTGAGCAACGTAACAGATCGATGATTCCATAATGTACACAACCGGTACGCATAGAAATGACTCGTACACACATTAATTGAGCGATAACTGTACGTCGCGGAATTGAACCGCACATCGAAATACGTGTCTCGATACTGTACATAAGAATGTGCTGACGAGCTCGTCTTAGAATCGACCCTGCACAATAACTGACCCACATTGGTCCACGAGTTTAGCCACTTTATACTCATAACACGTAGCATTTTTGGAGACAACGCGATCTGATTTGAAAGGTATAACGGATTTTTCAGCTACGACGCTTGACGATTTCAACTGCTTCTTTGTCGTCAATAACTTCAAAGAAACGTTCTTCTCTCGTAGAAAGATTCAAATATTTCGGAACTATTACGAATACAAATGAATTTTAATTTAATCGGAGTGTTAGGTTGTTCTCCACAAAGATCACTTCGAATTATTAAGTTACATTAATTCTACAAACTATCTTCATTTAAGCTTGAAGTTTAAAGCTTCATTTAAACTTTCATCGATAATTCAAACGATAATTCAAACACACATACTCAGTAACGTAAATACAGAAAGTACTGAACTCTCAATTCAGAGATTTAGACGATAAAAACGTCTATAGTAAGTGATAAGATAAGTAAAGTGAAGGATTTAATTATTTAATGGAGAGAGTATTAAGTCATCGATCGACAAGAGAATAACAGAAACCAAAGAATTGGAAAATCGGTGAAAGTTACAGTGTAGGAGTCCAGACGGGACTGCTACCACGCCAGAAATAGGTAGAACGTGTCACGCCAAGAGTTCGCGGATCGGTTCACTTTCCTACGCGCGCAGCACGTGTCTCGCGATGAATCTTTGCCCGATCCTTCGTTGACGTAACAGAAATTACCCGCACGAAGAAGCAACCTGAGAGTAAAATGAACACAAATGTGAAACGATTTTATTGTGATCTAGTCATTTCCCGTGACGGCATAAATCGCGGATGATAGATTAAAGAGTACAGAAATTGTATCTGTTTTCACATGTACACGATGTTTGTATGTTTCAACGCACATGGTGATGATTCCGATGAATCCTGGTAAAAGCCTCGTTTTATATTTTACTCTTCTTCCGTATTACAAATGTATGTCATGTCCCGTTCATTTTTTCTCAGTACACAAACTTTCTTGACCTTCTATTTCGGTGAAGGTCTTTATTAATTACTTTGAATACGCTATTAACGTTACGCAAGCTTCAATGGAAACGATTATAGTTCACCGACTTAGTCGTTTGTTCCTGTATACGGGGTGTTAAACATAAAGTATCGAATGGCTTCATGCTATTTTTTATTCCATAAAATTAATAATCAAATATACAGATGGCAATTTTTGGACTTTCGTAAGTCAATCTTGCCTATACATATAGAAACATAAATTATAAATTTAGGATTCTCGACAGCATACATGTTTCTGAATTCTTAAATTCACCATTTCGACATTCCTCCCACCGTTTTTACGATTCCGATATTAATCATCCCGTGTTATTTCAAATATTCGAAGCCATCACAGAACATGATTAATAATACGTATTAAACTCTCGATCTTAATTTTCGATTGTGTACGTGACGTCGAACAGGAGTGCCATGCACGCACGAAATTTTTCTGTCCACCCAATATATGTAACGTGTCCCAGTTGCTTGGTTCACTTCAAGCACATGCAAACCAGTTCCGATGCACCGTGTCTGTGCAAATACTTTCAGCCGGCCGACGCGACGCGGCCTGCGTTTCTCACTTGAGAACGCGTACAGGCTTACGATTCGAAACAGCTTGCGCGATTCGCGCGTTTTGGGGAATTTCCTATCGTACATGGCGACACAGTTCTTTCAGCCTACTTCGACACTTGAGTTTCTCTTTTTTGTTTACCCGCCACATCTAGTCGTTTTTCAAGTCCATCCATGTCTGTCTAACCCCTATTTATTATCGGTTCTTAGAATCTCATGAAATCGTTAATGAAATTTACATAAAACAAGCAACCAGAAAATTCCAATCTAATTGAGTTCTGTTGATTCATATCTCCCTAGGAATTGTAGTAAAAAAAGATTTCATTCTCCGATTTCCGTAGATACCAGCAGATACCAGCTTTCATTTATTCAACAACATAAATAACTTGATAGTTTCCAATGTGTTTCAGTTTACGTTTTAGTCTACTATCGGGTTTGATATATTAATTCATAATGCTGCTGGCATTATGTTTGATTTCGTCCATTTTTTATTATGCCTGATGTTTTGTATCAATATTTCAATAGAGGTAGAAGTGAGCAAAATTTGATAAAATGAACAAGTTCGTAATCTGAGCAATGGCGATCGGAGGGTTAAAGCGATCCACTGTTATGAATATCCTCCTGACTAATTAGATGGTAGAGTGTGTACGATGTGAAACCACTGTTAAGGAATTCTACGCATTGGTACTAATATCTAGGCTGGTTGAAACGTACCCGTTCTTCCTCCATGAGTATCGAGGGCCGCAGGAAAAAAAGAGGCAGAAGTCGCGCGTACGAGCGTTCGTTTCCGTGAATGCCGTGTACGCTCTACAAGATCGCTTTTCGGCGGTCATTGAGCGACCAAGCCGGTCGTCGCTCAACCTACCTACCTACCGGCCAGATCAATAGTAGGTCAATGGAATTCATTCGGCCGGACCACGTTCGCCAGTATTGACCCACCCGATCCTCCTTACGATCTTGGAACCCAACATAACCAAGCAAGGTGGAATAACGTTACTCGACACGTCATGTGTTTCGTAGCAAGATGTATAGATTGTATAAGGTACTTCAGATAGTTCTCAGGATGTAACATTTTTCTGAGTTCAAGCGGAAGTAATAAATGATGTAAATGAGGTGTAATAGTAGTAGTAATCAGTTTCTATAATGTTGATTGATTTTGTATTGAAGTTTCTTTCTCTTCACTGTAAATTAATTGATATTGAACATTTTACGTAAGAAGAATAAGGTTTAAAAGAAGAATTGGAGGAAGTAGAGTACCAGTGAAATTGCCCTCTTTCACAGCCACATTCTGTAACTATGCATAACTCACTTACTTCTATAATTATCCGTAATCTAGAAGGTGTTTCAAGCGTGCTGTGAAATATGTTGTTGCTACGTTTCCGGTTTCCCGTTTCAAGGTCGCATTTTCCTAGCCGAGAAGAAACGACACTGAAATCATTTTTCCTTGACAAAAACATTGATCGATGAAAATTGTGCCTGTAGCCACGCGATGATACGCTTATCGACCGTTCTTCTCGAATGTAGGTTGTCGAAGTGACGCTGGAGTCGTCGATCCCGATAATGGGAACACCTTCACCAACAATCTATTAGTGAAAACTCCGGTGTGGAGCCTGGCTGAGAATTCGTAACAGTGTGATGTCCATGATAGAGCTATTACATTCATCAACAAGAACTAAAGAATTATTATTTGCAGATGAAGTTTGTAGATAACTCCAGAATGATGTAACGAATTTATTCTAACAAGTAGAACAACTAACAACACTTGTTCCTTTGCAAAAGCTTACTAAAAATATAATCACGATTAATTAAAGGAGAAACGCAATGCAATTAAAGTATCCTCCAAGTACATTACGACGCTATTTAAACGAAAAATATGAACACAGCGACAGACACTGATTGGAAAGACTCGGCGATCATCTTGGATTTTGCTCCAGATCGCTGTGTAATAATTACTTCCTCTTCCCAACCGAGTCAAATCTCTAATTTTGCTGCGATCTTCCACGATAATTAACCTCGATATGAAAAGTAACGAACAGATAGTATTACTTAATATTCCACACAGTGGACTTTTTCATTTAGCGCTTCGTTTTTCACGGAACGCTCTGAATTTCACTCTCGCGTTCCACTTTTTTACTTTTGTCTTATGTTTTGCATTTATTCGAATATACAGTGACTCTTTGGTAGCCGATTACGACCGCAAGAAGCAATCCTAGACGTCCCGCGGCTATAATCGAGAGATAATCGAAACGGGATCACTTGCGAACTCGCACCAGACCGGTCTGATGGCACATAAACAGCAATCTGCAACGGTCCAATGATTTGCAGTTTCTGTTGAATCCATAGAAGAAGTTTAACGAGAAACGACGACATTTGTCGCAAGTTTGCGAATTCTTTTTGTCTGTCACGACAGTTACAATGGATACTTGTTAACGGTTTAATATGTTACATAGAAAATTGTTTATCTAGTACCGTTGCAGTAGCTTTTTAACTTCTAAAGTAATTGTTAGGCTCGAGTCCTCTCAGATACAACAATAAAACGAGTTAATAATATCTAGCGCTATTCATAATCCTGCCATTAAATGCAAGTAAGCTTTAAGTTAATGCTTAATGAGTTTATATACCCGTAATATTCATAATAGCAGCAACAAACTGAATCACAGAGGTTCCAGTGCTTGGTATAACTTGTAATTTTCATATCAGCGTCGAGTGCCGTCGCACGTGACCAAAATGCCTCGGTGACCATAATGCGATTCACGCGGTTTAACTCGACTGAAAACGTTGCGAAGAGAAGTTGACAGGTTTCCCAGCCGCTTTCACCGTGCGCATTGCCAAGGAGCTTGGATTGACGGTGCATACAAAGTCCGAAATCTTCGTCAACGCCTTTTAACACGCGCGCGCGTGTAGCTGGACGCGTGGCCGGTTGCAGTCGGAGAGGAGACGATAATGACCTTCCACGGAGCGGCCGTAGACGGAGTAGGAGGGTCTTTGACACACTTGACGCTCAGGTGAATTGTAACCGAGAACCGAGAAGCTTGTGGTTAGTTTTGAGCGGGAGATCGAACGGAACGCGTCTCGCGAGAAGGAACGGAGAAGGCGAACAAGTTGGGCGAAGATGATGTGACATGCCGGCTAAATGACACGGACATGTCGAACGAATCGATAAACAATTTACGATGCGACTGGATTGTTTGAAATCGAAGGAAGGAATCGCCGATCCCTAAAACGTTTGAAGGAGGTGTGATCCATTCAGATTGATATCGAGGTCGTGATCATTGGAGGGGGCAACGGAAGTGATAAAAGGTGCACGTGGATAGGGTAATATCGGTGTGACGAAATCAAAAGTGTATTAATCGTCGTTCTGATTTCTGGTCTATACACGCTTCAACTATCTATATCTTTGATTGTGCTAAATCTTGTTCAATCAGATACAAGTGAAGTTCTATTTAAATATTTAAAAAATACTTATCCGGTGAAATCTAGTCTTCGTCAAGGATGCATTTAAGATCCGTGATCGTGATCGTATATTTGTGCGTGGTGCATGCAAACTGCCAGTTTTTCGATGTTAAGAATTTGAAGAATTACGCAAAGATATTTAACTTCAGTGGTTTGTCGCTAAACCAGACTGAGAATGAATTGTGGAAAGGATTGATCAGGGACTGTGATCGATCCGTAACGTTCTCCTGCATACAGAAAAATGCTTACACATACCTAGACAATGTTTTCGTGGAGAGAGACAATATCACAGTGTTTGAGGGTTTGACTATGACGAAAAATAATTTGGATTATGGAACGTGTCGCAGGAAGAGTGATCAAGATGATTCCATGGATGAGAATCTGGTGGAAAGGTCCAGTAAGGATAATTGCGATGAAGAGGAAAGTGAAGAGGAGAAGGGAGAGGAAAGAGGTCGACAGTTCGGCGAGGAGCAGTCACCTTTGGAGGAAGTGACTAACGCGCTGCGGAAGAGGGCGATGAAATTTCTCGCGACCAGGGATTATCAGATTCAATTACCCGATTTTTTCTTCGAAGGAGCCACGATTCGAATAAGTCCTCGTGAGATTGATGAAAATGGCGCTTTGGTTAGAGTAGACTTCGGTCAGCAAGGCCTAGAAAGCCAAGGAAGAATCTTCAAGAAAATTAGTACGATGAATAATTATTTAATTTGTGATAATACATATCAATATCTTCCTAGCGAGTTAAACATTCTGAAGGATTTAATCGACCCTTCCTATTTCAGGAAAATTTATACAGAACAAGCTGATGACAAGCTTGTTAGCCCTGTTGCTCATCATCAAGCTGATCAAATTGAAGTTCATGTTCGTGATACCGTTCCTGTTCGGCGTCGGCACAGCGAAGAAGCTCTTCCTCAAATTGTTACTTTTCTTTATCCCAGCATTTGCGCACGTTTTTAAGCTATGCTCGAGCTACTATTCTGCGCACAGTACAAAGTATCACCACCATCATCATCAGGTGATTATTACATCATTCTAACGACACTTTGATGTCAATAAGGGCTGATCTCTCAAATATTACCATTAATATTCCATTACTATTCCAGGTAGCGCATCATCATCACCACGTACCAGTTCCAGTACCAGTTCCAACTTACTACAACCATCACCATCACGACGATGAATTCGATGGCTACGATTATGCTCATCCTCATATTCAATATCGAAAAGACATCGAGGAATTGAAGGAATGGGGCATCGAACCTTACGAAGAGCCTTACGAAGTTCAAACCGAGCCTGTAGGAGCTGGCACGGTGCCAGCTCGACCTCCACCAGGAGTGCTGCCGGCGCCATTCCCAGCGCCCACTTACTCTGGAACGTATGGTATTCCTCAGTATGCGCCAAACGCGCAGCCAATAGCTTCTCCGTATTTAGAAAAACGTCCACTGACATCTGCTCATAATCTGGCCTACTCAGCATACGTTGATAATAATCGTAGAACAGTTGTTCAACCAGCTTCGCCAACTGTCGTCAATGTCCCTTTAAATCCTGCAAATCTGCCGTCAACGATGTTGCCAACTGCGACAAATATAAAGAATTCGTACATTGCGTTTGGACAGCAAAATGCGAGACAAGTTTCGGCGAAGAGCAGTCAGATAGATTCGAAAGCAACAGTGGTTACGCAACGATCAGGATACGACGATGAATATTATGGACCGATAATTAACAGACTTGAAGATATATTTAAGCAACTTAGATTCGTCGAAGAAAGTTGCAAAGAGAGGCTCGTGTGCAGTATGTACAAGAATCCGGCTGTGTATACGCCGCACAGCAACCTCGTTTCGAACGAACTGTCCAGGTAAGAGCAAAAGATGAATCGTACGGTCAACTAAATCCATCGTTCGTTATTATTATCCGAAGGAAGCTGATTTAATTTATGATCGTACTGGAAAGCGTGGAAAAGAGAACGAATTTAGTAGTTTCGTCTACCGGTAGACAAATACGAAGAATAGCTTCCACTACCGTTGGAGTTCTTCTAAAACTAATTTCTTTTAATCTATAAATTATGCAAAAATTCGATCGTTGTCGTATCGATCATCGTGCTATTAATTATTCATTCACCTGTGTACCACGTTCGAATTCGATCACTTCGGGCGTCAATCATAAAGAGAAAGGTGGCCACTGCTCCGAATCGCTCGAATCGGAACGTTGAATCACGTTCCATGCGGATTCGACTCTTTTTCTTCTTACGCTCTTTCCGTTGACTGTTCTCTGACAACAATAAACGCGGCTCACAAAAGAATCATTAGTTCCAGCAGGAAGTAATGCAATCTCTTGGCAAATTCTTCCGTAGTTCGTTTATTAAAGAGAAATTATCTTGTTAGCGAACCTAGAGCCGCTAAATGGCGAAAGTATCACGCGTGTCGACTAGATGCAAGCGTTGGTAAGGAAAACAGGGTCAGGGTTTATGTTATAACATGATTATCGACCGATTTCGATACGAAAAGGTGTCAGGAGTACATTAACAACTTGATTTTAATTTTTCTTTTCTATTTCAGAGATCCACAGGAGTTGAAACGTACGGGGACCGAAAGCTCGTCCAGCAAGAAGTTCCACAGATATTTCAACGCGGCTAGATTGGGTCAAGATGGTGGAGATTGCTTGAGAATGTATCCATGTCACATAAATACCGAATAAACTCGGTGTGAATTTTTGTTACTAAGTAATGAAGAATTGTCGTGGGGACAAGAACATATGTTGAAGTCACCAACTTCTGGCATCACATCGCCACGCGTTGAAGTCTCCGACATGGGTACGACTGGTGGGTCTGTTCCGCTAGGCGTTATCAAGACGGCCACGGACACGGCTGTAGGCTATTAGTTAGTGTCAAGGCCATGAATTGATTATTTGGGTAGAGAATGTCAGATAATTTTACGTCCAATTTATTAAAGTATTCTATGATACTTTTGAATAAGGACACTTTTTGTAATATGTAAAAGTACTTCGATTGTTCCTTGTGAAGCTTAGTGCTTGCAGTCATGGAAGCGTTACGTGGAATTTGTGATGGGACGAATACTAAATCGAGAAGAAACGAGCTTTCTATTCGATTTCATTAAATACTTTCTATTAGGAATGTAAATACAAGATCTTTTTGGAGTTTTTGTTACGAAGTGTTTCTTAAGCACTTGTTCAATCTTCGGTACTATCTGAAGCAGAATGAAATTTTCTGATGAAATGTCAAACTTCGTTCTTTTGACACTTTGTCAGAAAAGTAACAGAAATGTAACTCTTAGATAACAATCCTCGATCATGCACTGGATTGTGTGATTATGATAGTTTCACGTTTCTCCAAGTACTACTGCTCAATAGTAGATTTTCTTACATATTTTATGCAATTAAAAATATTTTCTCTGTGACATTTTACCCAGTACGATATCGTTGTGTAGTCACAAGAAAGTGGTAATTTATGTATGTGTAATTTATAAATAATTTAATTCAAATGTAAGTCGATACATTACGATATACGTGCGAATGGATCGAATACGGGAATCTTAATACTACATCCAATGATTTATTTATTTTTAGAAATGATTATTTATTATTACCTTCTCGGGTGCCATACCCAACTATTATTTATTGTACGCGTTAACAACTAGGTTATGTATAGTCTGTAAGTTATGTATTGTACAAAGATAAACTAATACTTCGATTACACTACCTCGAAGTTGTAACGTATATTATTGTTTCGTTCGTAATAAATGATGTAAAAAGAACAACTACTATTGTATCATACTTTATATTACCAAAACCAGTATAATATAATGCAATGCTTATCGAAACCTCGGTCGATGTTATAAATTTATTATTTGCTAAGCATTCCACGAACACATTTCTATCATAATTATTAGAAGAATGAAATGACAAACTCATTTAATTAATATATCGACAGTCATCTATCTTTCACTATGCAGAGCTGAAATTCTACTACGGTAAGATCAATTTACGCTCGTGATTCGTACCTTATTTAAGAAAACAAACACTGCGCCACCCATTCACACGAATCTTACGCAAGCGCGAGCCAAATCCTCGTATAAAATTACTTTCTACCAGTTTCCACTAGCCCTCATTACTCTTCACACATAAACAGTTTTTACTTTCATCTATTCTCCTCTCACGATCGACCCTCGTACAATTTCACTTCGTCGTCGTTAGTTTTCCTTTGCTCGAAGTAGCTATCACGCTGTGCCTTCTTTTCTAAACGCTGTCTTCCCGAATCGTCTATAATCGTGTTATTTCGCGAGCGACACGACTGCTAGAAACGAAAAATTTCCTCTATATAGTTTCGGGTCATATGTGGAGCTAAAATGGGCCGGAAATAGTGAATGTCGAAACCAAAATCGTCCCATAGGGAAAGGATGCGGAGCCGTGAAAACATCGGCACCCTAGATAATGAGGCTTTCTTCTTTCTTTTCAGCCGGGCACACGTCCCTGATCAAAATTCATCGGCCGTGCGTGGCTTCCATCGACTATAAAACCGCGTCGTCTTCATTCGAGTCGGCATTCGGTGCTTAGACTCGCAAATCGGTGGGTACCGTCATGAAGTTCACAACGATCGTCTCGTCTGTCGCCCTTCTGGCCGCCCTCACCGCTGCGCAGAGGATTGAAACAACAGCTGACGCTCTTCAAAACATTTATTACAGGTGAGCTCAAAGATGAAAACAAAAAATTTATTCATTAAAAAAATGAAGTTATTGCAATATATTTTAAAAGTAACAAAGATAATAAAATTATGCTCTGGATTTAGCGATCAATAATCAATTTCATCTTACAGATGCATCGACAACGAGTCCATGTTATCATGCGTGAAACCCAAAGTCCTGGCCTACCTTAGCCAAGCTGTGAAAGAAGACAGACTAGCCATTACGGACGACTTAGCAATAGTTAAATCTCGAAACATGGCCGAAGAAAGCAATGAAGAATACTACCCTCCGCAGTACGACTCAGTAGATCCTGCAAGGAAAGAACTTCTTAGGTCTTTGATGTTGGAGAAACTAGACGCGTACCTGTCGAGTCACCAGCTGGAGGCTAAGCTGCCTGAGGCTATCGTTGGCTCCAATATTGTACCGAGAGCCTTAGTGGATACCATGCCCAGAAGCTTGACTGTTCCTTTGTCTGACTCCTCAAACGGTCAAGGTAACAAAATTTGTTTTATAAAGAGGAAGAAATAAAATACAACTGACCTGATACACTTATCTGGATAATATTTATAGGCCGTGGATTCGTTAAGAAGGTTATGATTCCGTTCCTGCTGGGTCTGAAGTTCAAAGCTACCGCTCTGGTGCCGCTCGCTCTTGCCTTGATTGCTCTGAAGACCTGGAAAGCTCTCACCCTGGGTCTCCTCTCGATGGTGCTCAGTGGAGCGATGATGATCTTCAAGCTGACGAAACCCAAGGTCGCCTACGAAGTCGTGCACTACGGACACCCACCAGTAGAGCACCCACCACACTGGGAAACGGCAGCTCATGGTCCCTATAGGGGGTACAGAAAATAAGCTGACGAAGAACCTCAATTTCCTCCCCCTAGAATCGTTCTATTTATTATTTATTAAAGCGCGACTCTGACTTATTTATAAATAAAATTTCTTACATGGTCTCATCATATCTTGTCTCCATCTGTCATTCTCACCCTAATCATCAAAGAAAAAGAGAAATGGGCGAATTTGATCACTTTCCTTTTTTTCATTTGCCTACGCGATGAGAATCGATCAAAGTGGGTATTTAATGACCGAGAAAGTGGAAAAAGTTACTTTGGCATTCAGTGGTCGTTCAGGTAGAGCCGCTGGAAATCGAGTATCGTGGGAGTAATTAAATCGATCAACTCGAACAGCAAAGTCTGAGATCGTTCATGACATAGTAAAAGTAGATATTGTTCTTGTCAAAATCGATGTATGAAGCTAACTAGAATTAATTCTTCATTTCCGTTCTAAATAGTTCCGCGAATTTCAGAGTGCAATTTCATTACAATAAACCCGTGTTCCATGATTCCATATCGACCACGGCTCTGCGTGGACAGGAAGCCAAAAGGGAACGTAAACGGGGAAAATACAGGTCGTGAGCGTGGAAATTCACGAAGGAAAAATTAGAGTGTTCGAAGAGTCGGAAAGGTGACATCGATGGCACTACAACGTCCTGAATGCTTATGCAAACTCGACCCAAAATTCCAATTACCGGTTCATTGTTACGAGCAGAAGGAAGTCGGCAAGGCGGACAAAAGTGTCTTGTCACAACCCCACGCGCACATTCTCGCACGAGAAACTCGCACGCAACGCGCATCTCTAATGTGATTAGAACAACTCCTTTATCAAATCTGATAGTACACGTGGTTTAACTGAAACATTAAAGAGTAAAATGTACGCATTAATCTTCATTAAACTTCATTAAACATCATAATCCAAATAAATCAAATAAATATACTTCTAAAAAGCTAGTTTCAGAAAATAAACGAAGCGAAGGAAATTTATGTCTATAAATATTATTCGTAGATCCCATTTTTTATTATATTTAAGATATTTCGTGAATTTTATAAATTGTAATAAAATTGGAAACTTTATAAGGTTATTCTATATGAAATAAAGATTAATATGTAATAAAATGAAAATTGTATCGTTCAGGTATGCCTAATTTTCAAAGATTGATTCAAAGGGTAGATATCTTGTCGTCATTCGAAACGGGATGGGGAGCACTCAAGTGTTGATGAAACAGACGTGTGGAAAGTACCGTGTTCGTGGTATGAATGAACGATCGATTCAATGCCAATGTTACGGTGGCATTGGTGCCAAGGATGAAGGGTCTTCTGTTCTTACTGGCTTGCGCACGCCACTTCCGCTTTGCTAGCTAAAACGATGCTGTATGATAGCAGGCCAAATATTCGAAAGTTTCGCCCAGCTTAATGCGTGAGTGGATTTTTTTATGAATACATGATCGAGGTTAATGAAATGATAGATATTTTGATCAATTTGGTATGAATGTCAAACGAACCCTCAATTCTGACATAGAGTAATATCAACTGTACAACTTCTACGTCAATAGCAGAAATTTTAAAAACTAATCATAGATATAATACTTATTAACCGAAACCGCAATATGGTAAAGTTACCTTTCTCATGTCTTATTTTCCATTTCAACCCTAAGATATAAATACCAAATGTAATTTATACTAAATCAATATTAAACTTGATCTCACAATCGAGAGTAGATTACAAAATAGTGCACAAAACACGTACAGCTAATAGTTAACAAAATTCTTCCTGGTGGGAATCAACGTAACACTTGCCGTTATCGTGTAGCATAATCGCGTGTCTTTAACGTAGCACGCGACCCTCTTGACAGATATCGGTCGCGGCGAAGCTTTCTTTCGGCTTTGCTGATCTTGCACAATCCCATATTCCCGTCACGATCACCTCGAGGCCTCGATAATCGAACACCATACTGAACGAAAAGAAAATTCGTGGCCGGATGAAAGTGGGGGCGTCGTGTATGTCGGATGCTCCGCTACGCGACGAACGTCCGACGATTCGACGACGGGGGCTCCGTATAAATAGCCTGATGCCCAACCCATTGGCATCAGTCGTCGTGCAATCGTCCTCAAGACTTTCTTCAGGGTACCACGAGTTCTCGTCTCCATATTAGGAAAATCATGAAGCTGTTTGTGTTGTGCGCCATGTTGGCCCTGGCGGCCGCTCAACCCGCGAAGAACGACCTCTGGAAGGGTAGTGGTATAGACCAGATGGTTGATCAGACGAAAATCGAGTGCTCTCAAAAGAACGACGAGGTTTCCTGCATGAAATTCAAGGTCTTAAATCTCCTGGACCAGATCTTCCGCAAAGACAGCTTCAAGGCAAGTGTCTGCTAACTCGTTCCAACCAGGTTATACAAGCAATCATCTTTCCATTCTCGCTTTACTTTTATCACCTTATCCACAACCAGTTACCACAGTGGTTGTGACCCAATCACTTTTACGGTTTGGTAGTTTTAGAGAGTGAAATGGCGTTGCATGATTCCGTTTAACCTGGTTTGAACCCAATGTTCACGAAAGTAGATTCACTTTCTTCTTTGTCGGTCGCAGGTCTCTGAAACCGTGGAGGTGACTCGCAACTCGTACCCCGTCGAAGAAGTCTCGGCTCGCAGCGAGGGCTCTTTCCTGGACAATGTGCAGACCTACCTGACCTCTCACGACGTGACCTTTAAGCTGCCTATGGACTCGTCCGTGAAGGTGAGCGCCAGGGACATTGACGACGATCAGCTCACCTTCAACGTCAAGTTTGGCCAAGGTCGTGCCGTCGAAGAGGCTCGCAAGTCCAAGTTGAAGAAGGTCGTCATCCCCATCCTGGTGTTCGTCTTGCTCAAGGCCATGACTCTCATCCCCCTAGCCATCGGTGTCCTTGGTCTTAAAGCCTGGAACGCTCTTCAACTTTCATTCTTCAGCTTCATCGTCTCCGTCGGTATGGCGATCTTCCAGCTGTGCAAGAAAATTGCCGCTGACGGTCATGCAGCTCCATTGACCGCTCACGGACCATGGGAGTACCAAGCTCAATATAGATCCTTCCAAGACGACGAACAGCCATTGGCGTCGTTCGCGCAAAACCTCGCGTATTCTGGACACGCGCAATCGTAAAACACTCACCCGTACATCTTGTTTACTGTCGCGACTTTTGTAAAATACCTGTCTTCCACCTTTCCTCTATACTCTTTATTTAATAAATTATTATTGCAAATTACTCAGCCTGTTTGACTTTCTCTTTATATAGACTCCTATACTGCAATAATAACTTCATAATCCTTATGAAGTATGTACTTAATGTGTATAAGTAGTGGATAATAACAGGATGAAATCTGTTAGAGAACATTATTTATAAGGATTGAAAGGAGTATTTCAGATTAAAATTAGCAATCTGAGTCTGAAGTAAAAGTGATAGAAAGTTCTTCATAATAAATGTTAATCTGCGAAATAAGTCACAGAAGATGATAATCTAGATTATCGTTGTAATAATATGTAGCCTTAGGTTTTGATCACGTTACAATGATGTCTTTGTAGGATCTAATATAACCGTGTTACAATAAGAATGTACCTGTTATTACTATCATTATCCTAATAGCCCTGGAACCCAATCTTGAGAACAAAAAGACATCGACGAAGATTCAAAACGATTCATTAAATGATATTATTAAATGGCCCCGTGTCTCATCTAACACGCAAGAAATCAGATCTTCGTTCACGGTAATGCGTGAAACTATTTCAAGCAACGTTTATCGCATCATGAACGTAAATGGCCCATTAACGGTGTAGCTTATTTCATAGCTCAACGGCATGAATGGCGATGGAACTTCTCCCCTGTAATTGATACGATCCATCCTTGTCGACAATTAATTATAAAAACACGATAAAAAATTATTGTTAAGTAGAATCAGACGCAGTCCGGTTTTGCAAGAAGATTATGCCCGACAATAATCAGACGCAGCTATTACTTCGCTTGTCTTGGAAATCATCGCTTTGTTCCGCACATGTGTTCCTATAAAATGGAAATCCAGTTTCGTCTTTGCAGCGACCTTCCAGCACCTTGTGCTTTCCTTTTTCTTTAAACCTTAAACATCATTTATTCGAAACTACACTTTCCGATTATGTCGTTATCGTAGTAGATGATATGCAATTATCACACTGAAGTGCAACATTTCACTCAACGATTTACAGCATTTTAAAGTCATACACATTTCTTGCAGGTCACTAAAGCGTCGATTTTTTAATCATCTTAGGAGTAACAGTTGATATTTTATAATTGAAGCTTTAAATCGGACTCAATAGTCTAACGTATCTCTTGTAAGTAAATCTCGTACGCACAGTTGAAATTATAAGGTTCCATCTTTACGTCATTTGAAATATCGAATTTTTTAACTGATACATAAAATTTAGCTTAATTGTGAAATATGCAAAAATTTTCACATATGCAAAACTTCCCTAAAAAATATAGTCACTCTCATTAATATTCGGACATTCTTTAAAACAGAATATCTTTTTTAAAATTGGACTACACGACGAGTTTCTTTTTTTTTTGAAAGATCAGTTAGAAGAATTAATTTACTAGATGTGGAAAAAATTCTAAGGAAATTGCAGTTTGTCAGAATTTTGAAAAACGTAGCGGAAGTCACTTCCTTCATTCTTTTAATGAAAATTTAAATACGTTTGTAAATTCATGTAAGTTATATATGTGTACAATATATCATCAAAATCTGTAAACGTTGCTATGAGCTACAAACAGTTAAGGCTAGGGAAAATCGCAGTTTTTCATAACTTTCGACCTATAATTGTAATAAAAAGTCTTAAAATTGTTAGTCTCTTTCGGTGCCTGCCGCTTGTTTCTGTCAATCAATCGATCTCGATGAAATTTTTAATACGTATGCAACTGACAAAAATCTACGAAACGCATTGTTTGAATTTTTAGTACAGACTAAGATAAAAAACATTGTAAAGAATGTATTGTACTATTTCTCTTCCTTTTTTTCCAGTTCTGGCTAATTGCAGCTTTTTCAAAATCTTTCCTACACGACATTTAATAAACTGATTCTTCTAAGTTCTTAAAAAAACTCAAGTCATTTAGTCCAATATTTAAAAAGTTATACCGTTTTAAAGAGCTCGAATATTAATGAAAATAATTGTACAAATAAATAATAATATAACCAGATCGGTTCACTTTATGAAATGCCCTATAACAGTAATACCAACGACTTATTGAAATAGCACAATCTATTAAAACCCAGCAAACATTCCATCGATCCATATATGATCGTGTCAAACGATCAAAAATCGTCGGTGGAAACTAAAACGTTCCCGTTCACCGGCCATCTGTCGACGTACAACGAGAACGGTTATTCGTTGTCCAAAGTGTGTGTTCTTTACAGATCATAGAAGGCATAGAGATCGCGTGCTTGCGAGTGGGGCGTTAGAAACGACATCCAAGTTGAGGAGAGCACGAATCGATGGTGAACGCGGGACAAGTTCCGTTTCCCGTGTGGCGAGGCGTCGCGCATGCCATCGTGTACGCGATACGCGACGCTACATACGTATACGCGGTCGTAAACGCGTCGGGACGCGTGCACGCACGTACTTAAGGAGGAGAGAGAGAGGGGTGTAGAGGAGAAGCCGCTCTATGTGCCAGTGAAATTTGAATAATTTTCCTTCGATCGTCAATTCCCGGCATGCGCGACCGAATAACATAGATTCACAGGGGGCAAATTAAATAAAAGGGGCGGGCCACTCCTCTGCCAGTCGCAGTTCGATCGGCGATCGCTCGCTCGCACTCATACGGGTGGACGATCGATCGTTTCGCGTTTTGTTCGAGAAACAAAGTGTAGAAGTTGTGCAGCGAAGACCACTTTGGGATAACTAATTCCAGGGATAATCAAAGGATCAACATGAGGATTTTCGTAGCGACAGTAGCAGTTGTGTTGATGGCAGGAAGCTGCCTGGCCAGTCAAGATTTCCTCTCCAAGTCTCTCAACGAGTGCATCGCCGCGGACTCTTGGATGTCTTGCTTGAAGCAAGAGGTGCTTGGATATTTAGATGGAAAACTCGGGACTAGCACGGAAGCTAGGTCGTTGGATACAGTGGACGAAGCTATCGTTGCGAGGACTTTCAAGTACCTGAAGAGCTTTGACTATGGAATCGATTTACCCTTCGTGGATGCTAGTCTCAAGTACAGACCCAGCAGAAGTTTGGCTGATTTGGATATCGAATTCAAAGGAAACGAAGTTGCGACCAGTCAAGCTAGAGGAATGTTAAAGAAGAAGCTGCTGTTGCCATTCCTGTTGTTGTTGAAACTAAAATTGAAGGCTTTGATGCCTATCTTCGTTGCTATCATTGGTTTGAAAGCATTGAAGGCTCTAGTGCTCTCGAAACTCGCGATCCTCTTAGTCGTTGGATTCATCGCTGTGCAGTTCTTTAAGAAGGGTGGAATGATGATGCCAATGGGTATGTATTGCGATTATAATCAGATAAATTCCATTAGGTATCGAGAAAACCGACATTTTATTCAATATCATTACAATGCGAACAACAATTTTCGACGAAAAAGATGAGAACACCGAAACTTACTGTTGCAGGAATGTCGATGGAACCAGCTGCGTCACCGGCGTACGGAGCTCCACCTATGCCCTCGACCACGTCGAGCTACGATCCAGCGAACACATGGGACGGAAATGGACCGTATTCCCGCGTCTGGACGCCGACCAACGGTGTGGAAGCTCAGAATCTCGCATACTCCTATTACTCGCCAGGCAGCGGACTCGCCAGGAATTCGTATTCTTCTTCCTCGTCCTCCTCGGCCTCCTCGTCGTCGATCAATTCCGGTAGCTCATCAGGAAACTATTAGATCGCGGTTACAAAAATGCGTCGATTGCCATCGGCGCCATGATTCATTCTATGATTAACTCATATTCTTAACGACGGATCGATCGTACGATCGAGAGACCAAAGAGACGCACGCCAAATAACCACCAGAACCACAATGGATGATCGTCGATCGATGCTAGTTTGTGCTATACGACCGATCGATCGAAGATTGTCGATCATTCTGCCACACAGAGCGGAAGAAAAGTTCTATTATCTCGTCGTGCGAACAATCAAATTATTTATGACTCTTTTGAGATCAAAGTTGATAAATTAGAAATTGATAGTTTAGAGACGGGAGAATGGAACATTAGGACCGTTCGTTCAACAACACGTGTACGCGGTAAAAGGTAATTGATTCGGTAAGAAATTGATAGGATAAAGAGACGAGCACCTGGCTCGATTGACGACGAGTCGAAGAGGTCGAATTTCGAGACTGGCTTAAGAGTTTTTCATTTTTTAACAATCGCCAGGACGTTGTTGTATTTTATTTATTACTCGCGCGACACGATTATTTATTATCCCCTCGCATTTGTTAATAAAGACATGTGAATAACAAAGTATGATTTCCTATTTTTTACACACTTTTCCTTAGCGAATAATTGTATTCATTGAAATTTTGTTCCAAGAAAAGGATTAATAAAATTTCGTGTATGTGACGTGCAGACAAATGTGCTTTCTCCTTTAATTAAAGTTAAATAATTCTGATCGCGTAGGGAGTATAAGCGCCAGAAAGTGCCATACTCCATAAATTACTGTAAGGCAGGTAATCTTAAAAGACATACGTTCTTCCCAGTCTTTGTCATTTTTAATAAATTTTTCCCAAATTGATATGAATAAACATTTTTATTTGTTAAAGTCTGGTGAAGGAGATACAAAAAACACAGTATGAATATTGGAATAACAAATACTTATAAACATTAACGAGATAAAACCGAAAGTTTTCACGAAAAAAATTATTCGATTTCATATAAAAAAGAAATAGTTGATTATAATTTCCAAATATTAATTAATTTCGTATCTTCAAACAGAGTGTGTAAATCTACTGACCAGTACTATGTACATAGCTGCGTTTCGAAATCATATATACAGTGTATTCGGCTACAGATGTCAAAAAATTTAAGAGGTGATTCTTGAAGCCGAAATAAACCATGAATCAAGAAGACGAAAATCAACAATAACATGATAGCCTTTTCGGCTTTGTTTCTTAGTTATTGACAATTAAAAATCGGCCAAAAATATCCCTGCATGTGAGCAAACCTCCTTACACGAACAAAAGAAGGTCAGCCTAAGCAGCGGGGTAGACAGTGTAATCATCAAACCGAACGACACATGGGCGGTAGCTTACCTTGTACAAATCATAAAGAAGAAGAACACAATATTCAAAAACGTAGACAATTCCGCGCGACGTTTTGCGAAAGAAATGGTAGATTGAACATTAAATCTATTTACTCATGGAAATTCATAAAAGCGTACCTTCCGATCGCGAATTTCCACAGCAACACACTCGCTCCACGGTTCTCACACAAACGCTCGGGCGCAAAGGTCCTACACTAAAGAGGACGTCCCGGGACGCCTCCGATACCCGAGCTTAACACACATGCACACTCTAAGGTATGTACCGTTTTCCTGAAATCGACTGACGAAGGTTAATGACCATTGCGTAAAACGTGATAAAACACGTTTGAGGAAATGATATCGTTAAAATAAATGTAAGTAAACTTGGAGTTATAATTGTAATTTGCGACTATATTAAAAGCGTGGTTACACTTAATCGCGTGGATGATATTATCAGAAATTGTAATTGTATCGAGACGTAAATTGAATCGATATATGTCTCGACATTTTTAATAGTTTAAGTTGTAGTGAATGAAAAAAAACGACGCAATTCCATAGCCTAACCACACACACATACACACACAATGTGGGAAATACGTCGCGCACGATACACTAACAACACATCGTTAGTCACTGAGAAATTATTACATTACTTAATTCTAGATCATCGTGCCCAATGTCTCTCTCCCATTCAAGTAGCACCTGGGCACGTGAATGAGATCTTGACAATGGGCACGGAAAGGGTTAAACCTGAAAATCCTGATCTAGACAGATCATTAGTTTGTGTAATTTTTATTTAACGGACTAACGTTCTTTGATTTTATATTTTACTACTTTGTATCTGATTAAATTTACTCTATTAATTTAATAGTAATCAAGTAACTCTACTTTATTAATTTAATATATCAGAACAAAACTTTAATATTGCAAAAAAGGTAGCGTTAATTGAAAAAGACTGTGACTCGATCAAATGGAATAATTGACTCCAAATATATTACTAAGAAAGAAATAATCTCAGGCGATCTCTTTATCAAAGCATATACTCGAAAGTGCAGAAGCAGTGTTCAAAATTATTGCTTTGATTAAAAAATCGGTCTGTCGCGAAGTGTCTTCTTGGGCGTAAAATTTCATACATTCTTGTACTGGAAAAAATGAATTTTAACTTATATTTTAAATTCCAGCCAAAGTAAAATAAACGAACGTGACTTAATATTCATTGCTTAAGATCAAGTATATTTATGTCATACAGGTATATTCGTGTAGATATTTGCTATTTGCAAATATTCATACGGAATGTTAACATGCATATTTATAAATAACACGAATATATTCTCAAGTGTATATATTTAAACTAATTATTAAAAGACTAATTATTATAATCGCGCTGTGTAAGAAGGCATATCCTAAACTAATAAATTAAAAAAAAAAGAATGTTACTACTCACGGGTATAAGAAATACCCGCGGTCACTATGTTCGCAACAAAATTCTACGTAATACAACCGGTCACCCGTGCCGATTCGGACCTTTCATCCTACGACATGATTGAGTGACCGGAGGAACAAAAATGCATGCGACTCACCGTTCGATACGGAGAAACAAAGGACGTACCATGGATGCTGCGGTATCCCAGCGAATATCATCAGGGAGACTAACATCAGTCAGGAACCGTTGAAAGGCCAATGGTGGAAATGGAGGTTGCGAAAAATCTGTTACAAAACAAAACACGATGAGTGATTGCTGACTATTAGAAAAGTTGGAGAAAGTTATTAATTATTTATAATAATTAGAAAGTTTATTAATTTTAGTAACTTTAGTAATAATAATGATTGAAATTCTAATAAACTTTGATAAGTGTAAAAACTTAAACTCTAATATGAAAGTTTAAAATTTAAAAATTAATCTAATGAATCTAATGATTTTTTAAATATGTTAGTTATTTGTTTCATAATTCGGTATTAAGACTTTAACACTTATATTATTTTAATAAAAGAATAACCTCAGAAGATCCTAACCTCTCAAATTACAATCAAATTGTATTTCTTAATTGATAGTGATCAAAGAAAAATATACAGAATAGACAGAATTGAAGTACGATATGTAAAAATACTTACTTCTTGGCTTTTGAGTCACTGTTAGAACATTCCAAAAAAAGATGAAGAAGTCGAAGCAGTGGTATGTCTATAACAAAACATAAGATATCATTAATATTGTTAATACATAATAACAAACTTGGAACTTTAGCAATAATAAGGACTGAAATTCTAATAAACTTCAATAAGTAGTGTAAATTGAAATTCTAATATAAAAGTTTGAAATCAAAAAATTGAGAATTCACTGACTTTTGATGCGTGTCAGACAGTTTTATTGTAATTGAATGTTAACACTTTAAGACAATTTCAATTAAAAAATACCTTTATAGCTTTTTAAATTATCGATCATTTTTATTCTGTAATTAACAATAATTGAAACAAAATACAAAAAACTGAGCAAAGTGAAGTACAATATATAAAACTACTTACATTCTTGAGCTCCTGGATAGGCTTTATCTTCTTAAGAGATGCAATGATTCTAATACCGAAAACGAATGTTCAAAAAAAAAAAAAAAAGAAAAAAAGAGTATATATATAAAGACTCTAATATAGCGTACAAATTTCTTTTTTAAAATTTTATTACTTTCGTGTGTGATTATTCGATTGAATTTCATCAAAACTATCATGATTTGGAAGTATTAAAAAATACTTTTGCATAGCAAACACTGACTCTGCAAACCGCATTGTGCTCGGTCCCAAATATTCTCTAAAAATAAAATTGTGTAATGGCGGACTGAGGAGGGGGTGTAAACGAAGCGAATATCGTTTCGGTATCTTTCTTCTTTTTTCTATCGAACGTTTATTTAGAAAATACTGCTATTCTTTGTACACCTAAAAAATTGTTATTAAGAATTTGGAATACGTATGAAAAATATTATTTGAAAATTATAAGATATTTTTCGATATTGAACAAATGTTTACAAATACCGTGAATGTAATGCAATCATTTACAAGAATTATACTGTAAATGTTCGTTACTAGAATATGAAATATACACTGCACTACGATACTGTAGTCGCGTGTTATAAATATTCGGAAATATTTGCAAGAATCCAAAAGTTCACAACTAAATATAATTAAAGAATACTACAGAAATGCGCACGAAACTTTGCTTTGAAGTGTTTGAGTTTACTAGCGCGCCACCTCTATGAAAAAGATATAAGCTACGAATTTGCAAGTATATGACGTTAACTGTAGCAAATTCACATAATATACCAAAATAATTTTAATTCGATATGTGAATGTTACAATGCCTATCAAAATAAGTTAAAGCTATTTTTATTAAGATTTCTATGTTTTAAACTGTCTACAAGAAGCTATCGTTAAATTATCAAGAATTCTATATCGCAAATTACATTGAAACAGTAAAATAATTCGTTACAAATTCGTTTGAAACAGGAGAATGATTTCATATGTTCGAACTAGAACAATGATTTATTTAATCGTATTTACTTTCATCTTAGTATTCCAAGTAATTACGAAATTATCCATTATGAAATATATATCAAATATGTTATAAAGTAAATATAAATTGAATATCAAATGTTACCCATGCTCGTATAACAAGGCAATAGAATTGTTCATACACAGCTGTCTTGGTTAAAATAAATTAAACACTACTAAATTTCCATGAAAATTCATCGGATTCATCATTAATTGTCGTTGCGTCCACATATTAATATTCCAGTTACTTCTATATTATCCCTGCTATCGATCAATAACCTGCACAAAGAATAACTACAAGTTAAAACAAATGTATAAATAATTAAAATGTGTATTAATCAAACGATATTAATAACGAGATATAGACGATGGTAAAAGATATAATAATGAATAGTACAAAACATAGTAATAATAACAATAAAGAACCGACACCACCAATAGGTTAGAATACGTTACAAACCTGACACAACGCGATCCACGTTATCGGTACGAAATCAGACGACTGAATGATTTCTTGTACCATAGTTTCGCTGTGCATCTTCCAAAGTGACGGGGGAAGGGGAGGGGACGCTCGAGCCGGTGACACAATCAGGAACACAGTTAACGATCTACAAAAAAAATATAAACATCAACAAAAACATTCATCTTCTACGCAGCGCTTACACGAATCTTTCCAAATATCAAACGAAGCATGTATAGATGCAATGTTTACATCCTACACAACGATCACATCGAACTTTATAAACATAGTACAATAATTCGTAGCCCTACTGGCAGCATTCGGTATCAAAGACACATTTGTCTAAATTGGAACGAGAAAAAGAAGATAAAGCTACTGGCACTGTATATACAATTTCGTGTCCTGCGAAAGGAACAAGAAACGAGTTGTATTAAACTGTTTTAAACATTCTATTTTCGCGACATTAAACTTTTGGAAATATCGAAAAATTTTAAACTCCGATATGCTTGAAATTTCACTTCAAAGTATGCAGGAAGAAACGACAGAGAAACCACGATCGATCAGAGAATAAAATAATAATCGCGGCGCGAATAAACGAGTTCGCTATTTTTCAAAAGAATCAATGGACCCACGTGTCACACTCCCGTGCACAAAATAATCGCAAGATGCAGTGGAAAAGAAGAATACATTTTTATATTTCGTTTCAAGTCAGATAAGTATCATTGTACGAAATGGAATTACGATGGACTTGACATAGTCAGGACATATCCCGTGGTTTCCTACGATGTAGTCCAGTCTAGATCATCCAAAATTCTTTTGGCGGCATTTGGAG
>NT_179268.1:0-718 GCF_000188095.3 Bombus impatiens | reverse complement strand
TAACGTAATACGTTATAACGTTATACCACATAACGTAATACGCTATAGCGTTACATAATACGCTATAGCGATATACCATATAACGTAATACGTATTAAAGTTATGACATATAACGTATTACGTAATAAAGTTGTGACATATAGCGTAATACGTTATAGCGATATACCATATAACGTAATACGTTATAACGTTATACCATATAACGTAATACGTTTTAACGTTACACCATATAGCGTAATACGTTATAACGTTATACCATATAACATGATACGTTATAGCGTTATATCATATAGCGTAATACGATACAGCGTTCTACCATATAACGTCATACGTAATAAAGTTATGACATATAGCGTAATACGTTATAGCGATATACCATATAACGTAATACGTTATAACGTTATACCATATAACGTAATACGTTATAACGTTATTCCATATAACGTAATACGTTATAACGGCATACCATATAACGTAATACGTTATAACGATATACCATATAACGTAATACGTTATGACGTTATACCATATACCGTAATAAGTTATATAGTTATACCATATAACGCAATACGTCATGACGTAATACCACATAACGTAATACGTTATAACGTTATACCATATAACGTAATACGTTATAACGATATAGCATTGTAACATATGGCGTAATACGCTATAGCGTTATACCATATAACGTAATACGTAATAAAGTTATAGCATA
>NT_179267.1:0-503 GCF_000188095.3 Bombus impatiens | reverse complement strand
TGAATACACATATGTAATTTATATTTTTCTTGGACAATAAACATTATCTAAGTCGGGTTGCGTTATGATTAGGGTTGGGGTTAGGGGCGTGAAACAAATCTTCATTTGGATTAAACATTGTTGTTCTGCAATAGAGAAGATATTCAATAGTGCAAATACGAGTATTATAGAGTTTGACAAATAACCGTGGTAATTAGATACTCGAGATGATAATGACAATGATCCTAGGTTCAGTAACGAATCCGCGGTCAAGGGGATAGCGAACTTGTGATTTTCGTCAAAGTCTAAGTTGGGCTATATATCGGAACGAATTCACAGATCGCGAAGACACCACGTAATTCGCTGATGAGATCGTACGAGAGAGTGTTTCTCCGTCCCGGTGACGCTGCAGAGGAAGACTATATGGGGTGTGTCTAATGACACGAGATACTCCGAGTCGTCGAGGAAAGCCTTCGCTCGAAACATGAGGGAAATTGACCTTGCTGTTAATTGGTCAATTTCCA
>NT_179266.1:0-1278 GCF_000188095.3 Bombus impatiens | reverse complement strand
GAAATCAGTGAGATTTTCCAGGCCTTAGGAAAGCATTCAAGGCGAAGAATAGCGTTAAAAATCGATGTGATTAGTGTAATCCCTTTCATGGGAAGTTCCTTGATTGCTTTATTGCCTATTAGGTCGTGCCGTGCTGCTTTCTTGGGATTTAGACGACTGATTGATTCTATAATCTCTGCAGAAGTGAAGGGTTCAATAGGAGGGGACATTTGGAAGGGAGTGTGCAGGTATTTAGTAACGCCCGCGGCAGCTTTGGAGGAATGGGGTTTGAATACTTTAGACAAATATTTAGCAAACAGATTGGCTTTTTCTATAGGGCTACGCGCCAATCCACCTTACGGACGGCGGATTGGAGGGATTATTTGTGGGGGGCGCAGGGGATTATTTGTGGGGGGCGCGTGAGTTTCCTGGAGGCCTTCCATAGTGAGTAGTTGGAGTCAGCTGTGGGGGACAAACTGGCAAGATATTTGTGAAAACAGTCATTTTTGTAATTTTTGATGATTTTGGATAGCTTTCTAGTTGCGTTGTTTAGTTTGCATTTGTCATCCGGTGTTCTATGGGACTGCCATACTCTTCTTAGTTTACGTTTTTCTGCTATTTTTTTAAATATGTATTGGGGATATTCTTGTTTGCTGATGGATTTTTTACTTATTACACTTCTATTTAAATATATTTTCTACCTTACAATTTATCCGCGTGTTTTCTCTGTTTACACACCGAATAACCTCAATAATATGTATTGGGGATATTCTTGTTTGCTGATGGACGTCTTTGGCGGTGTGGAGAGGCGGATGGCGTTTATTATGCTCGTGTTTAAGTATTCCGTGGCTGCTTCAATTCCTTCCTTAGTTTTTAGTGAGGTTAAGGCTGAAGTTGAGTGATTAAAGACTTCTCTAAAGAGCTGCCAGTTGGTGTGTTGGTTGTGAACGGAGCCATTTGGTGTATTCTCGATGATTGTTGAACTGACTGTTGCTATCACGGGGGAATGATCAGAGAAGAGATCAGCCGAGGAGTTGATTTGGACGTTTCTTGATGAGATATTTTTAGTTACGATGAAGTCAAGAAGGTCGGGTATTTTGTTAGTGTCGGTGGGCCAGTATATGGGGGAGGAATGATCAGAGGAGAGATCAGCCGAGGAGTTGATTTGGACGTGTCTTGATGAGATATTTTTAGTTACGAAGAAGTCAAGAAGGTCGGATATTTTGTTAGTGTCGGTGGGCCAGTATATGGTTTGGTATGTGGTGAGGTAGTTGAGGTTGTTGGTTATTATGCTGTTTA
>NT_179265.1:0-456 GCF_000188095.3 Bombus impatiens | reverse complement strand
TTCAAGCTGAAGAAACGCAAGTTCAACGGGCTCAAAGAAATCAAAAGAGAGAAAAGATGGAATTACCAGTCGAAGGTATAGTATCTCGGGTTTACATTAGAATTAGAATTAGGGTTAGGGGCATCCAACGAATCTTCGTTCGGACTACACGTTGTCGTTACGCAATAGAGAAGACATTGACTAGTGCAAATACGATTATTATAGAACCGGACAAGTAACCGTGGGAGTTAGGTACTCGAGAAACTAATGACAATGATCCCAGGTTCAATAACGAATCCGCGGTCGACGGGATGATAGATGAACATACTCACAAAATCCAAGTCGGACGCGTAATATTCACTGGTCGTAAGGGGTTACTCTTTTCATCGATGAGATCGCGAGAGAGAATAACTTTCCCGTCCCGATGAAACCACAGAGGAAAACTATAATGGGGCGTGTCTAAGGACACGAGATCAT
>NT_179264.1:0-411 GCF_000188095.3 Bombus impatiens | reverse complement strand
ATTCCGTGAAAAATGAATTTGATTCTTCAAAGTCATTCAGTCTCATCTAGCCTGCTTCTTATACAGACTTGCAATGCTGTTGATTTCCTCATATACATCTCATCAAATTTCTGCATTATTTTTAAAGCAGTGTCCTGATCACCAACAAATTCTAATTGCTCATTAGTTATACTACTATAGATGTAGTTCATCGCCCATTGATTCTTTTCTCTCATGTAGCCGGTTCATAACATTTTTTACACTTTAAATACGTTAATATTCTCTTCTTCCACATTTTGTAATCACGTCCATCGAATATTTGAACCTTAATTTCGTCGTCCCTTGGCATCTTGATTCGTTTTTTTATTTTCACCCCCTTTTTTCCTTTTCAAAAATAATCCTCTTTATTATTCAGATTCCTTTTATTTGTTC
>NT_179263.1:0-297 GCF_000188095.3 Bombus impatiens | reverse complement strand
AAACAAACCTGCCCCCAGGTCACCATCAACAATGCAACAGTTCCTAGCAGGGACACAGTCCGATACCTGGGCATGACCCTGGACAGGAGACTAACGTGGAAGACACACATCTCAGATAAAACGAAGCAACTAAAGGACAAACTAAAAAAACTCTATTGGCTCACGGGCCGACGCTCCAAATTAAACATACAGAATAAAATTACCCTCTACAAGACTGTAATAAAACCTGCCTGGACCTACGGAATCCAAATATGGGGAACAGCAAGTAACTCCAACATCGAAATACTACAACGATTC
>NT_179262.1:0-5314 GCF_000188095.3 Bombus impatiens | reverse complement strand
TACTCTAATTTTCTCGACTACTTCAATCTTAAAACTATTTAGTTTCACTGGGTTGCGTATAACTACCAACATCAAAATACTAACATTCACGGACGACACGGCTGTATTAGTCAGGTGACACTGTAGAACGGCTTCTTTGGTCTCTAGTATAGTAACGTGGATAAAGCGCAACTGCCTACAAGCAGAAAAGGTCGGAAAACTTGAATAGGCCTGTAGCGGCACTCGACAACAAAAGTTTCCAACGGTATCACCGAAGCGCAAGTGCCGACAGGCCTAATAAGCCATCGATATCAGTAAGGTCCATCCGCCGAATATTTGGAAGAAGGCGTAGGTGGCAACGATTGCGTACACGTGCGTAGGAGGGATATTGACGGATGACAAAAGACATGAATCGGATCTACAAAACAGTTGAGTTGTAGACGAGTACTTTCAACGCGGTATGGGCGTTGGCTGAAGTAATCAGTTTTGTTATTTCATGTTACCGAATAGACAACATATTTAAGAAAACATACATGAATGTATGAGGATAAATGGTATTCTTAAACGTGCATTCAGGTATATAAAATTTTTCCTGCCTTCGTTTCCCAAACAATGGATTGTGAAGTTCCGTCATATAGGTACGCGTATACTTAACAAGTAGCGAGTAAAAAGGACGAAACTTCATAATTGATTTTCTAGAAAACCAAGTCTTGTGTCAAAACTTCTCACTTCGTACTCGATTTATTTTTGTATAGGAAATCAGGCCCTTTCGTATTGCACGATCGTAATACTCTAATTTTCTCGACTACTTCAATCTTAAAACTATTTAGTTTCATTGGATCGCGTATAACTACCAACATCAAAATACTAACATTCACGGACGACACGGCTGTACTAGTCAGGTGACACTGTAGAACGGCTTCTTTGGTCTCTAGTATAGTAACGTGGATAAAGCGCAACTGCCTACAAGCAGAAAAGGTCGGAAAACTTGAATAGGCCTGTAGCGGCACTCGACAACAAAAGTTTCCAACGGTATCACCGAAGCGCAAGTGCCGACAGGCCTAATAAGCCATCGATATCAGTAAGGTCCTTCCGCCGAATATTTGGAAGAAGGCGTAGGTGGCAACGATTGCGGACGCGTAACGAACACGTGCGTAGGAGGGATATTGACGGATAACAAAAGAAACGAATCGGATCAACAAAACAGTTGAGTTGTAACCGAGGGGAGAGAATCGTCAGTTGGAATCGGGAGTTGTACGTAGAGTCGAAATCGAGAATGGTACGTAAAGAATCGAAAGCGAGAATTGTTAATAAATATACTAACCACCACCGAGTATTTCTTTGGTACCCTACACGTCCTACTCCAAAATCACCTCAGGGCTGACGGCCATCAATATATTTCGGCACCGCAGCCGTTGATCCTCAGTTAGCCACCGAAGAGTCAAGAGTCGTCAACCGAGAGTCGTTATATCACGCACTGTCCAAACATTCTTAACCGTCACTCTGTTGAATTCACATAATAAACGTCTGAATTTTTCTTCCCTTGCTCGTGAAACGTTTAAACCTAAGCGAAATCATTCGAACGACGCAAGGACACGATCAGTGATTTCTTAATTTCACTGCTCCCCGTGCCTTCGACGTACACAAGCACTCTAATCCAGAAACAGCAGTCATATTACTACCAGAAAGTATCAGAAAAATCGAAAAATGAAACGATAAATGCAAAGCCCAGTCGATTTAACCACATTACATTTAAAATACGAAAATAGAAGCCGCCTAATATCTAATTGAATGATACGCACGTAACACAAACAAAGCAAGTTAGATACTAAGACTCCACTTAGATTCATAATTTACATGAAAGTAACATACTAAATCAATTATAGACAAAATACGGATACAAGACAGATGTACTGGCTAACTACTCTAAAATCTAAAGTCAGCGTGGAAAATAAACTAAAAGGTTACTAAAAGATAATAACACCAATTTGGAATACTACTATGGGGGACAAGAGCAATGAGTCATGTAAATAAACCAGAATTGCTTCTAGAAGATTCAGAACAATAGCTAACGCCCTATGGTATGTCAGAAACGAGGATATACACAAAGCTTAAAAATACCACAAGGTCGATGAAGAAATTAGCAGATACGCAGAAAAATACAAAGAAAAAGCGGCAACCCATCCAAATCAGCTAGCTGCTGAATCGGGCAAAACCCATATAAAAAGGAGACTGAAAACATCCCACTGACCTCGCTAAAGAAATAAAATAAACAAACAGGGAGATGGTATCCTGCTGGAGACAGCCACCCGCAATTAAAGATAGAAAAATTTAACAAATGTCCAGCTGGATAAATTGTAAAGTACAAATTAAATAAAAAAAACGGATTGTGTGTTTACCCACAAAGGAGTAATCCAAGTGCTGAAAACTTTAAATAACACTTGTTACTTACGAATACCCATACTTAACTCTGCTGCGGTCTTCCATTCAACTAAGTTATTCGCTAAGAGTTTGAAGAAGAAAATTACCTTTGCATACAAAGATTCGTTTTTATTTATTTTATCTCATAGCTAAAGGGCCGGGAAAATGTAGTAGTAGGTTACCATATCCTTCATAATAACTTTTATTGCAAAGAACCGGTACATTCTACTATCGCAAACAAAATTATGTCATTAGTGAAATTTTTACGAACTCTTATTTTCTCTTGAAATGTTCCAATGTATTTATAACACTCTCTGCTATTTCTTTTGCAGCTTTCCTACGCGGGTCATATTACCGCCATATAATATAATTTTGTATCTGTTCGTTCCTTAAATTTTCCATGATCGCACATCTTTTTCTCAAATATGTCGATTTCAACAGTCGGATAATATTTTGCTCCACACGTTTAAAGAATACAGAAGTTCTTAGAGAAAGACAGGAGTAAGAACAAAGAGACCCAGAGACCGCAGCAGGGTTAAAAAGAACATGAATTTAATTTGTAAATATTTTGGATTCTTGCATCCTGATATTAACATTCTGCTTAATCTATTTTCAATGTTAAGAAACATTTTAAACACTATTTACAATACAAAGATAAAATACTTTATTTTGTATACCACATTGTGAAAGTAAAGGTAGTTTCTTTATTATGACATATTTAAAATATTTTATTCAGCCTGTAGACCAACAACTACTTAAAATAGTATTTAAAACATTTTTCCTATACATTTGGCCCAGCACTGCTCAAGCACAATTAACATATTCGCAAGAAAATTCAGAAATAGAAATAACTTTTAATTATATAAATATCTAAATCATCGATTTCATCAGTCTCTGTAAAATACTATTTCGCATCAATTTTACAGTCTCTCACACCAGTAGTGACAAGTTTAACCGTAATTAAAAAAGTATTGTAATCAATATTGAGGTAGTCGAGTAATAATAATCTTTTAATGTTTCGAAAATTATATAGAGCAAATAGAACAAAAATTATTTGCTTATAATATTGACATAATTTAACCGTTTGAGTCCTAGGGGTGTTTGAAAAACAAGGCTTGAAAAGTCCCGAATGTCACGATAGCCTCTTAATCGATTGCGAAGAGAAACGAGCGGCACAATACCGCTCGTCTTATTTCTTATTTTTATGAAATACATCTATATTTTTATATATATGTACTATTAGTTTATAAATATTTCAAGCTTTGTTCAATAAAAATTATTAAAATAACAATGAAATACAAAATACCGTCAATCGTGCGTAGCGTTCAAATGTACCGAAACTTTTCGACACAAAATCTAAACAGCGCAATTACGCTGCTTGGTACTCAAGCGTTTAAAGAATAACGATATCTCTAACATGCGCGTGTGTCTGATATCGACGATACCGTACTGTGTAACTTGTTCCCTGTCGAACTAACCTTGGGTAACAGATTTACGAAGGAGAGTAATGACTCAATGCGCGAAGAACAATTGACGAAGTTAAAACTCGAAAACAAAATATCGAAGAACAAACGTTGAGAAAGTTTCGACGATTAGGATGAAATTTACCTATGCTTACTGCGGATGATTATGCGATACGAAGCAACTAAAGCGAATGCCGCGACGCGATATATGATTGAACGAATGTGACTGAATTATTGTACAACGATACGAATGATTAACGATACACTCGTCCGCGAACGCGTGTCGATGCCGCTCGCATTTGAACGATCCGCACGATGCGGTTTACTAATCGTTCGCTCACTAAAATGATACTTACCTTCGCGTATGCTTGGAGATGCTGTTCACAACTGAAGATTTCGCATAGGACTGTCCACTGTTCGTTACACCTGATGGAACGATTTCGCCTGCACGAGCGCTGAGAGATTGAAACAGTTCTTTAGTCCACGTTTAGCGATTCGAAGGCACAGAAGGTGACTCTCTCGTCAACGTTCACCACTGAAATACTCGAACGAGACTGCCGCTACCGTTATTATACTCGGGCGGGCCCAACTCCTGCGAGCGACTCCAACAAGGCTCAAAACAAAGGACCCGAAATACGCATGCTGATTGGCTTTCAAGAAAGTCGCAAAGCGGCATATTCGCCAACAAGATGGCGTTTACTGCGTGAATACGCCCCAAGTGTGGGGGATCCTTCGTGGGAAGAGCGTGAACGATACCTGGATGAATGCGAGGCTTATTGGGTAAGGGTGGCGCTCGACCTCTCGGACCATTAAAATCCGTCAATTATCCTTACAAGAAACTGATAGCATAGGAAATCAAAAATACTGCTACGAATGTTGAAGGGAATCGTTTTAGCTATTGAAGTACCATTGTAAAATAGCGCCTTAACTACGAAAGCGAGCTACAACGAGCTACAACGAGACAAAAGCTACATACTATCCAAAACAAACAGTCTAAAATACAACTATTCTTACGATAAAAGAGAAGATGGACAAACAAAATAAAAAAATATGTCTAGAAAGACTCAGCTAGCGTGTTACCACAGACAAATCAAATTTTTAAGTAAAAAGAATTCTAACTCTATACCTTCTTTCAAACTGCCTCCAGAGAAAGCTCCCCTCCTCCAAGAAGCAAGTATAGCGATATAGAACATCAATAAAGACATGAAGTGTAGTTATTTCATAACATGTAAGACGACGGAAAAACTAAGTTATCGGCACTCACTTTTCCAAGACACACACACATACATACACACACACACACAAATATAACGAACATATGGATCGAGGATAATTACCACAGACAAATCAAATTTTTAAGTCGAAAGAACTCTAACTCTATCCCTTCTTTCAAACTGCCTCCAAAGAAACCTCCCCTCCACCAAGAAGCAGGTATAGCGATACAGAAAATC
>NT_179261.1:0-374 GCF_000188095.3 Bombus impatiens | reverse complement strand
TATATGGGACTACGTTATAACGTATTACATTATATGGGACGACGTTACACCGTACTACGTTATATGGTATAACGTTATAAAGTATTACGTTATGTGGAGACTGACGTTATAACGTATTACGTTATATTGTTTGACGTTATAACGTATTACGTTATACGGTATGACATTATAACGTATTACGTTATATGGGACTACGTTTTGACGTATTACGTTATATTGGACGACGTTATAACGTACTACGTTATATGGCATAACGTTATAACGTATTACGTTATATGGGATGACATTATAACAATTACGTTATATGCGACGACGTGATAATGTATCACGTTATATGGCATAACGTCATAACGTATTACGTTATATGGGACGAC
>NT_179260.1:0-427 GCF_000188095.3 Bombus impatiens | reverse complement strand
TTACTATAATATATTGCTATAAAATATTACTATTAGCATAATATAGACATATTTTTTTATTTTTAGTCCTTAATATTTATAAATTTCAAGTGCCTTTATTTCTGCGTAAATTTATATGAACTGAATTTGTTCAGAAGTGTAGCTAAAGATTTCAAACAAAAAGATGTTTTATTGAATATTGTACTTTCTAGTAATTAATTTTAACAATTAGTAATTAAAAGTTGTACAAATCTTGCATTCAATATTACAGTATCAACGGTAACTTGTACTTTTCCTACTTAAATTTGTAAAAAATTGTTTTTTACGCAATACATGACGAAAATTTGTTCTATTATTTAATTTTAACGAATTAACAGAATAGACAATGATGTTGTAAAAAATTGTTTTCATTAAAATTATGAAATCGCGAACTATTATTAAGGCATGC
>NT_179259.1:0-225 GCF_000188095.3 Bombus impatiens | reverse complement strand
GTTATAACGTATTACATTATATGGGGAGACGTTATAACGTATTACGTTATATGGTATAACGTTTTAATGTATTACGTTATATGGTATGACGTTATAACGAATTACGTTATATGGGATCACGTTATAACGTATTGCGTTATATTTTATGACGTTATATGGTATTACGTTATATGGGATGACGATATACCATATAACGTATTACGTTATATGGGATCACGTTATAAC
>NT_179258.1:0-662 GCF_000188095.3 Bombus impatiens | reverse complement strand
GATAAACACATATGCAGTTGTGAGCCAGCAAACAAAGAAAGGAAGTCAGGCTCTATACAGAAGATACTCGATTCATTTAGATTCGTTTAGAAATCAAAAAGAATTTAAAAGAGGAAATAAAATAAACAACTTCGTAAGCCCGCCAAAGGGCTTGATACACTTTCACCTCTTTACGAACAATACTCCTGATCAAAGTAATCCCTTGTCTCAGTAGAGCGCACGATGAGTATGGACAATATTGTGAACCTGATGTACAGCATAAACCTCTTCAAGGAATTGTTCCATGTTCATTTGGTGGGGATGAATGCATTATCGCTAAGATGGCACGGATAAACTCTGACAGATTTACCACAAGTGACTTTGGACGTCTGACAAACATCGAAATTGCGAAATTCAATACCAATCCGCTTGTCTCTAATAATCGTAGGTTACTACTGCTGCAGCCCCTGGAAGCTCTCTCGTTTGAAGTAGTCCTGCTGGCAAAGACGAAGCTCACGGAGAGGCATAAGTTCCTATTCAACGGTCTCCGTTTCGAAATGGTGTGACCACTTGAACTCCAAGTTCGGGGGCGGAACGGCTTTATCATTTAATTCATTTCGATTAGCATGGCATTTCACTTTGAAGCGATAATCACTAAACACGTGCAGACAAGGGTAAAATGG
>NT_179257.1:0-402 GCF_000188095.3 Bombus impatiens | reverse complement strand
CGTAGAAACAAGCAAAACTGCTCGCAAATCGCGAAGATTTCGTCGATGTAGTCGAAAACTAACTGTCATTTCCTTCCCGTTGGAGATATATCGACGTATAAGCGCTCATTTCACGCCATTTTACACTGCAAATGTATGTACTACCGTTTAAGCGTCGAAACAAGCAAAATAGCTCGCAAAACCCCAAGATTTCGTCGATACTGAAGAAAACTAGGTGTCATTTCCTTCCCGTTGGAGATATTTCGACGTTTAAGAGGTCGTTGAACTCCATTTGACACTGCAAATTCAATGCACTACCGTTTAAGGTTCGTAATAAGCAAAATAGAGCACAAATGGCGAAGATTTCGTCGATTCGGAAGAAAACTAAATGTCATTTCCTTCCCGTTGGAGATATTTCGACGT
>NT_179256.1:2458-3022 GCF_000188095.3 Bombus impatiens | reverse complement strand
TTGCATTGTTTGGTTCCTCGACGTTGCACTAATCGGAGCAGATGCAATGTGTTGGATAAGCGATTCGAGACAATGAGATCTCGAGCGACAGGCGTCGTAAACCCAAGGACAACCAGGCCCGGACAGTGTCACGGTTACGAGCGCGAAGCCTTTTAATCGTCTTTCGCTAGTAATATGCGCTCGTACGCGGGTATTACGCCGATCCTGACACTGATCTCGATCGATCGTGAGATCTCCAAATTAACGCTTAAAGCGACCTTCCAATCGCTACGTTCGGATCGCGTCGTCGGCGCAGATACCGCAGTCGAGATTGACACCTTCTCCTTCGCTCGGCTCGTCGTTTCCTGCTGGATCGCGAGGGAAAAGTTCTGATATCCTCTGAAACGCGCGACGCGGCATCGAGTTGGACCTCGTCGCGTTCTACGTATATCGACGATCAGTCAGAGAAGAACATCGAGAATCCTCGATCGCACTCCCTCGAGCCGTCAAGCCACTCACACCCGCTTTTCGCTCGATGCGCTACCCAGAGAACAAAACGAAACTAGAGGTAACCGATCGAGCGCG
>NT_179256.1:0-662 GCF_000188095.3 Bombus impatiens | reverse complement strand
CCTGATGATAACGCGTCGCCATTCTTCGGGCGTATTTCGATCGCTGTTAATCCGGCCTCGTTCTGCGCGCTGCAAACAGATCGAACTGTCGACGGGAAAATCCTCGGCGAGTGCGTCTCCGATCGAGACGATGCGGCGACGACGACGTCTGGAACGTCGAATCCCTCTGCGATCCTTAACGACTCGACACACGCGAGAACTCGAAGCGGGAGAGTGGGACCGCACCGGATCGGGATCGGAGTAATCTTAGGCCGGGTATGCAGGCTTTATTTGCCCGTGATAGAGGAGTTGCATAAGGAGAAGGCGAGTGCACGGACGGCTGGTGGGAGCGATGAAGCGGTGCCAAAGGGAGAAGCTAGGATTTGCGAACGTGGACGAGCGAGAAGGAACGAGAAGGGAGGGTTAGGTCGAGCAGGTTGTTGACTGTTGGAGGATGATGCCGTGTGGTCCTTAGATCCATCTCGGCCTGCCACCACCCCGACGCCGCAACCACCAAGCGTCGGCTAACTACCTCTCGCAGATGTACGCGTGTACATATAACGGCGCACACTCGCGCGACACGGGCCTACCTCTCCCCATCCAGCGCCGCTCCAATGACCGCTTCTCATCCACTCCCATCAACTCCGATCTACCGACCTTCTCGTCCTTCTCTCCTCCGTCGT
>NT_179255.1:0-431 GCF_000188095.3 Bombus impatiens | reverse complement strand
TATGGGATGACGTTATAACGTATTACGTTATATGGTGTAATGTTATAACGAATTATGTTATATGAGATCACGTTATAACGTATCACGTTATATGGGATGACGCTATAACGTACTACGTCATATGGGACGACGTTATAACGTATTTCGTTATATGGGACGACGTTATAACGTATTACGTTATATGTTATAACGTTATAACGTAATACGTTATATGGTATGACGTTAGAACGTAATACCTTATATGGTAGTTATATGGCATAACGTTATAACGTATTACGTTATATTGTATGACGTTATAACGTGTTATGTTATATGGTATAACGATATAACGTATTACGTTATGTGTCATGACGTTATAACGTATTAAGTCATATGGTATGCCGCTATAACGTATTTGGTTATATGGGACGACGTTATAACGTATTACGCTA
>NT_179254.1:0-211 GCF_000188095.3 Bombus impatiens | reverse complement strand
ATCTGGCCGTCATTTCCTTCCCGTTGGAGATATTTCGACCATTAATCGCTTGCTGATCTCCATTTTACACTGCAAATGCAATGCACTACCATTTAATCGTCGAAACAAGCAAACCAGCTCGCACATCGCGATGATTTCGTCGAGTTTGATAAAATCTAGCCGTTATTTCCCTCCCGTTGGATATATTTCGACGTTTAAGCACTTGTTGAAC
>NT_179253.1:0-264 GCF_000188095.3 Bombus impatiens | reverse complement strand
ATTTATATTATATATTTACATATATATATAAATAAATAAATTTTTATTAAAACATAAAAATTTAAAATATAGAAACTTATAAAATATATTAAAATTTAAAAAATTTATAAAATTTATCAAATAAAAAAAATTATTATTAATCTTCAAATAAATTTATATAAATTTTATATGTAATTAAATAAAATAATTGTAATATATATGTCGAGTCAATGTCCGAATCTAGGCCCGAGTCGTCCTCGTGGCGGGGGCTTGGGACAGGCAAGG
>NT_179252.1:0-1145 GCF_000188095.3 Bombus impatiens | reverse complement strand
TTATCAAACGCCCACAACCCTATTCCTGACGCTTCTCCGACATGTATTTACAAAAGAGGTTTGAACGTTTTTTAAACATTTCTGGCAAATAGCCAGATTTTTTTCGATACCATACCCGTGCCTTTGGAAGCATCTTCGCAAATATTTTGATTGTCGCTGCTTAATTTCGCAAGAGTATCGTAAATTCTTCATTCTGAATGAAAACTTCTCATCATTACATTGCCATATCTTAATTATTTTCGAACAAGGAATTAGAACAACTATGAAAGGAACAGATTCATTTCTAAAGTCAAAAAGAAACCCATGTTCGGAGACGTGGACAAACACGAAGTAATTTGTAGATATTTTCATATATGTATATGAAAATGGATAAAAATATAAATCAATAAATATTAGGTCGTCCGGAAAATTGTTTTCGCATTCACCGCTCGGAGCCTTATCTCGTTCTGCTTAAGTAAACAAACCACCTGATCACTCTACCGTCAATCGTGTTTTCACTTGTTGCCATCTGCTAAGGTAAGAGAACAGTTCTCGACGTTAGTAGAATATGTATCGAGTGGTTTTTGCGTTGTGAAAGATGGAATGGCAAAAGATGCATTTTCGTCACGTTACGTTGCACTGCTTCAGAAAAGACAGTACGCTTAAAAACTCTGCAAAGAAGATTTGTGACGTTTATGGTATTCGGTCTATAACTGTTCAAACAGTCCGGAGTTGGTTTAGGAAATTCAGAGCCGGAAATTTTTATCTGAAAGATGAAGACGCAGCGGACGTCCACCCATTACTGACACCCACCTCATCAAGGCCTACCTCAATGAAAACCAAAGGTCTAGTGTTCGTGAGATAGGAGAAGCTTTAAATGTTCCACGAACAATTATTCATGAACATTTAACAAAGCTTAAGTACGGTAATCGCTACGAAATGTGGGTCCTTATCAACTGGCGGAGAACAATCTCCTGAATCGAATCTCGACATGTGATTTGCTAATTCAACGCAACAAAAGAGAGCCATTTTTTAAAAAAAGTTAGTTACTAGGGATGAAAGTTGGATTCTCTACGACAAGGCTGCGTGTAAGCGATTTTGCTCGAGTCGAGATAAGTGTCCTCCAACGGTAGCTTGACCTGGATTTCACACGAAGAAGGTGCTGC
>NT_179251.1:0-524 GCF_000188095.3 Bombus impatiens | reverse complement strand
CGATATTTAAGCAATTAATTTATAACATTTAGGCTATTAATTTACAATCTAAACTATTAATTTAATCTAAACTATTAATTTACAACATTTGGACTGTTATTTTATACATTTGAGCTATTAATTTATAGCATTTAAGCTATCAATTTACAACATCTAAGCCACTAATTTACAATATTTGAACTGTTATTTTATACATTTAAGCCATTAATTTATAACATTTAAACTATTCATTTTTAACATTTGTGCTATTATTTTATACAATTACACCATTAATTTCTAACATTTAAACAATTAATTTACAAACTATTAATTTATAAAATTTACGCTATTAATTTACAACATCTAAGCCATTAATTTATAACATTTAAGCTATTAATTTACAACATTTAGGCTATTAATTTACAGCATTTAATCTATTAATTTACAATATTTAGGCTATTAATTTATAACATTTTTGTATTCTAATAACGAACAATTACAGTATATATTGTAATAACGAACGGTATAATTCTTGCAAACGATTG
>NT_179250.1:0-372 GCF_000188095.3 Bombus impatiens | reverse complement strand
CGATCAAGCAGTAACAACATTCACAGAAACTATCCAAGAAGCAGCAATGGCAACCACTATACCTGAAACAACCAATAGACAAACAAAAACAGTTCCACTAGACATCCTCGAAAACATTAGAGAAAAAAGAAAGGCGAAAGCAAAATGGCAAAAACACAGAACAAAAGAAAACAAAGAACACCTGGCAAAAACACAGAACAAAAGAAAACAAAAAACACCTAAACAAACTCACAAAAGAAATAAAAAACAAAATAAAAGAGCACAACAACAACGAGTTCACAAAGTTCATTGAGTCACTATCTGCCCACGAGAACTACAACTACTTCCTATGGAAAGCCACAAAAAAAATAAAGAAGACAATAAAAATGGTAC
>NT_179249.1:0-750 GCF_000188095.3 Bombus impatiens | reverse complement strand
ACTTCCTCCGTTGTCAAGTTTCGCCACTTCGAATGCAAGAGGGAGATGAGGCGGTTTCCGTACGCCCCTGGGGATTCGTTCTCCCGCCGCAGTTCCTTGGATGCCTTGATGAACGCTGAGGCTGCCGAATCTTGCCCACCGAATTGCGCGGTGAATCGTTCTTTAAAAGCTGGCCATGTAATCTCTTCGCCATCCATCATCTGTGTAAGCCAATACGCCGCCGGACCCTCCAGGGCGCTGTTCAACGCAGAGTACAGCGCAGTGTTCTTCAGAGGGTGATCTCGCATAAGCAGGCTAACGGCTGCGCACCAGGCGGCCGGATCTGCGTTCTCGGCTTCGGGGTTAAAGCGCGGTAACGTTACCCCGGCTCCCTTCTTCTCCGTTAACGATCGGATTAGTTCGCACACGATGTTCTGATGATCCCGCATCTAGCGATCGGATTAGTTCGCGCACGATGTTCTGATGATCCCGCATCGACAACGTATGTTCAGATCCCACTTCTGATGTCGCGGCAGGGGCCGAGTATGGGCCCGAGTCGTGCTCGTAGCGGGGGCTTGGGACAGGTAAGGGTTCCGCACTGAAGCGATCCATGTTTTCTCTTACACTGAAGTTATTTTTATTGACACACGGGGTTGTTACAGAGTTGACACAAGCTCGCAATGACCGCACACTCGCGACGCTGGTGGCAATGATCTTAGGTACAATAACGAGTCCGCGGACAACAGGACGGTAGTCGTATGCACTCGCAGA
>NT_179248.1:0-698 GCF_000188095.3 Bombus impatiens | reverse complement strand
AATTGGCAGCCTATTACTGTAGGCCCTATTCTCGGCCGAATCTTCCCTTCTATCCTCGACGGTAGGAACGTCGACGGTAGGACGTAAGGAACGGTGTTGAACAAAATTCAAAACAAAAAGGCTTCACATCCGAAAACGGATACAAAATTAATATAGATCTGTTTAACGCTGCCTTGAATTATAGCAAGAAAGACAAAGGTGGAGTGTTCACAATCGTGGACATCTGTAAAGCCTTTGATACAGTACCTTAATCGGCTTTAAGACCTTGCCTGGCAAGGAAGGGTATTCCGGCCCCTTTGATTGAAATTATTACGGAAATGTATAAAGGATGCAGAACAATTATTAAAATAAGTGATAGCAAAGGGGTCGTGGTCGACATCCTTGACGGAGTTAAGCAGGGTGACCTTCTGTCACCGCTGCTATTCCATCTGTATCTGGAGCCACTGTTGGAGAATATTGAAAGGGAGACCAGTGGCATTAAAGTGAACGATCAGAGAAAAATTCCTGTTCTGACTTTTGGCGAGGATATAGTGTTGCTTGGCGAGGATGAGAGGGTGGCACAACGACAGTTTGATGCTCTTTATCGGTACTTAAGCTGCCTGGGAATGAATATTTCTGGAGAGAAGAGTCTGTCTTTGGTGAACCGTATGTCAAGAAGGACACCTGGTTCATGAAAAACCCAGAAATTAAACTTAAAA
>NT_179247.1:0-403 GCF_000188095.3 Bombus impatiens | reverse complement strand
GCGATGCTAAAGCGTCCCTCGAGAACGCCCGTACCGATATCTATATTTACGCTGCATCCTTGCAACTTTTAACACGGCAAACCGCGTTTCTTCATCGAAGAAACGCTCGCGGTACAGAGCAAACGAATTTTCACCAACTTGGATGTTTTTCCCTTATTTTAGCTTTTTTCTCCCCGAGGAACCATTCGTCGAGAAGACCGCAAGCAACGGCTGTTCATTTTCGCGAATCCAGCGAGGATAATTGCGGCTAAAATCTTGAGAAACAATCGCTAAAAAATGACCGGGCCCAAAGGGGGGAAGGATAGAACGGGAAACGCTAGCGGCCACAGTTTCACGTAAATCACCGGAGGTGGAAGAGCGGGAGCAATCGGACCGAATACCGTATTTAGCTCTATCCGGCAAA
>NT_179246.1:0-357 GCF_000188095.3 Bombus impatiens | reverse complement strand
TGTCAAAATTGGAGAGAATCTATATAAACCGGACATCGTAGTGAAAAGCGAGGAACGGCTTCTGGTAGTCGACGTTACTGTAAAGCGTAAGCAACGCGTAAGAGTATATCGCGTACCGACGTTGCACCGTAGGGACTTTGAAATATTCGCATCGGTTCGAAGATCCTCTTCGAAATAACTCGTGAAAAAGCGTTACGAGATATCTATATTTTAAGTGAAATCGTTATGTATCGACGTATTCTAGTCGAACGTAACGATTTCTTTTTATTTTTTTGAAAAATTTCGTCCGGCGGACCAACATGACCGGGATGTTGGAACTTAGAATTTTTACGCATCGCTACGAAGAGGCCGAAAGTT
>NT_179245.1:0-327 GCF_000188095.3 Bombus impatiens | reverse complement strand
CGTTATACCATATAACGTAATACTTTATAACGTTCTACCATATAACGAAATACATTATAACGTTATACCATATAACGTAATACGTTATGATGTAATACCATATAACGTAACACGTTATAACGTTATACCATATGACGTTATACCATATAACGCAATACGTTATAATGTTATACCGTATAACGTAATGCGTTATAACGATATACCATATGACTTTATAACATATAATGTAATACGATATAACGTTATACCATATAACGCAATACGTTACAAAATTATACCATATAACGTAATACCTTATAACGTTATACCACATAACGCAATTCATTA
>NT_179244.1:0-315 GCF_000188095.3 Bombus impatiens | reverse complement strand
AGAGAAGTTGTCTGTGTTAGGTGGGTTGGGGACACTATTTTGGGGAATATTCCTTTGGCTGTTCGGATTATTTTGGATGCCTTGTACTGCTTAGGCATAGGAGGTTGAGGTGGTAATGAATTTGGTAGGACTGGGTGTTTGCTTGGTTGAGGGGATTGGGGTAGTCGTGAATTTCGTCGGGCTGGGTGTTTGGTTGGTTACCTCTTTTGCTCTGAGTTTAGGGTACCTGTTTGTGTATAGAATTTTATAGGCTGAGCAACCTTTGTAATTGGCAGGATGGTCACCTTGACAGTGGATGCATTTCGCTGGGGTTTC
>NT_179243.1:0-1063 GCF_000188095.3 Bombus impatiens | reverse complement strand
CGCTATTGTGCATTACAAAATCCGCTTCTACATGTTAGATATAATAACATAACAATACTACATAGATTAATACATAATAAAATATCTTTTATTCCGGTTATATTTATTACTAACTCTCAATTAGTCTATCTTAATTATTTTCTAACCACTTTCTATACTTATCAGCTATTTTATTTCTTCTTATTAATCTGCGAAATTCATGCATGTACACTTCCTTGTATAGTGATTGATTGTTCACGAGGTAAGTTGAACTTTCACTGTTTTAGTTATTCGTTGAACTAACACGTTTTACATTCAAACAGTAATTGGAGCACTCGTAATAAACTTCCTTTACTTTTCAGGTTGTGCTATCTGTGTTGTTCGACAAACAGTGCCATGCTTCCACAGTATTGTTATAACATTCAGTATGTATTCAGTTGTATTTTGCATTAAGGCAATTGAAGTTAATTTGTTCATTTATTTATCAGCTGGCTGTTATACATGGTGTTCCGCAAACAGGGAGCCATAACCTATTTTGCACGTAAACCTTCTTGTATGATGATTACTTGTTCACAAGGTAACTTTCACTTCCACTCTTTTAATTATTTATTGAATCAACACGTTGTATATTCAAACAATAATTGGAGTACACATAATAATTTTCCTTTTTCTTTTAGGGTTTCGCTATCTGTATTATTTGATGGACAGTGTCACACCTCCTTTCGATTTATCAACAATATAGTTATAACATTTAGTAACCTTGTATTTTGCACTGAGACAATTGAAACTAATTTATTCACTTATTTTAGGTAGCTGTCATACATTATGTTCCACGAACAACGATCCATAACCTATACTTGCACGTACACCTCCTTATATGTTGATCACTTGTTCACAAGGTAACTTTCACTTTCACTAGTTAATTATTCATTGAGTGAGCACGTTTTATATTTAAGCAATAATCCAAGCACATATAATAATTTTCCTTTTTCTTTTAGGTTTTCGCTATCTGTATTATTCGACGAACAGCATTACAACATACACTACTGCACTACATTGCTCACTGAAATCGCTTTATTCATTG
>NT_179242.1:0-421 GCF_000188095.3 Bombus impatiens | reverse complement strand
ATCGGATTTGTTCATGGCATTTTTGGTCAGGAAAGTGAGGGCAGCATGCATTGCTCCTGATTGGATAAACGAAGGTTGACGGACTAAGAAGGGTCTTCGCCGCCCTCGATAGAAAGTTGCTAATGGGAAGCATCGTACGTGAGAAAAACTACCTTTCCTGTAGTAACAATAAACCTTTAGAAAACGATTGAGTAAAGAGATGTTTGTTCGGTCTGAAGGACTTTGCTAGCAAATTCCTGAGATTTATGATGGGTCCTTAAGACTATTGGGGGTACGCAGTAAGGATGAGCGGACATCTGATTCCCATCTCGCCCGCGGTGTGTGGCCTGGTCTAGGTAGAGTGTCGCCCGACGAAACATATTGTATGTGCAGTTACTAATATACATATTGTGAGTATATTTTGCGTATACGTATTTTATAT
>NT_179241.1:13051-14977 GCF_000188095.3 Bombus impatiens | reverse complement strand
TTACTTGTCCTTACTCTAAGAATCCATCAGTTACTACATATATATATATTGTATGTATTCATATTATTTGTTATTGTTTATATATATATATATATTAATATATATATATATATATTAATATAACATCATAGGATTAATTATACCAACAACGATGAATTGGATTTTAAAGATTATATTTCTTCCAGTTTATATATTTATTTAATAAGCAATATTATGAACTAGATAGTATGTTGCGATACAATTAAGAACTCAATTACTTATTTAAAAATGATTACAATCTATTTACCTAAATAAATAATATTTGTCATTTATATAAATATATTTTCAAAAAATAAATTGTTCATTTCCTAATGGAAATTCTTCTAATTTTATTTGAAAAATATTACATGATTAAATAAATTGAAATGCAATTACGAAAAGATGAATTAATAAAGCTTTTACACATTGCAGAAATAACCTAATAATATCTTCCAATAAATCATAGCTTCTGGGAATTGGCTATCACAATGTGTATAGGTATAATTAATCACACCATAATTACTCTACTCGCATAATTTCGAAACTCATCGAACATTTGACCCCAAAATGAAATCATAAATATTGATTTTCATGATTGGGGAAATATGTTCCAAGCGATGTTTGGACGTCAGAGACCTATTCCATGATACAAAGTGTTGGAACAGTTATTGTCTGTGACCTTTTTTAACTTCAGAGTTACTTGCTTTATATATGTAAGTCTTCGGGTTTACTAAATCATCATCCATTACGTTGAATGTATGTGACTTAATCATCCGCCAAAGAGTAACAGCGAAAAATAAATCTTGAATATTTTTTTACAATTAATTTTATAGAATACTTAAATCTTCTATATCTTTAAAAAATAGCTCATCTTTGTATAGAGACATGATATATTTGTGACTTAGGCCACTTGTAAAGTCAGTAGTGCGGTTATTATTGTGAAATAATAATTGTCTTTCGTAACTACTTTGATCACTAATAATAATCATATCAAATTTCCAATTTCATATCCTATTTCCATTTCCACCAAAATAAAGCTTTAGAAATTCCTATGTATGGTTTGTAACCAATTAATAGATACAGTATAATTTATAACGTAACTTATAAGTAAACATATAATTTATAGACAAATATAATAATTATCTTTAACATTTATGATACTTATTGTAATTTCGACCAATCGCGGGGAGACGTAATCGCAAGGAGAGACGTCAACGGGGGTCGTAAATCCCCGTTACGATTATAACAATCGACACCACGAATTGATCGATCCCCTGACTTCCGTTGAGATAATAAGGGGTGATTGAGTTGGTATAACACTGTGATTCACAGAATTATAAATTGTATATTTCCAACACTTAGATTACACTGACGAACATAGAGATATAGATATGTGCGATAGAGCAGGGCTCTTATAATGAAAGTTAATGTATTAGTGGACGTAGCACTATAAGATATTTCGGAGAGGTAATGTATGTTCGACAACAACGAGAACCGACAAAGGTTTGCGTAAAGTAGGCGACTCTCGCGCTATGTGTGGACTGCCACGTTAGGCGTTAGTTTGTTGAGTGACTGTCGCTCTTTTGCTAATACGGATGAAAGTTCGGTGTGGGTGTGCCCCTGTGACTAAAGAACGCGGATTCGTTGTTCCCACTTTCGTTAGGAAAGGTGAGGGTAACGAACCTCGGTGTCGATTGGTCATGACCTGGCCTACTACTCGAAGGGATGAGTAGGAAGTCTCCTACCATCGTGGTGGATAGATGACTGTGTACGTGAGGAAAACCTAGCGTGTTTTATTACAGGGCTATTCGGATTTTCCTAATGGGTGCATACCCGCTTTCTCCGTGTTTTAAGTGCGACTAATAAACCCAAGGACCTCTCTAAAACCGAATGTGTTTTGAGAATATT
>NT_179241.1:5632-12705 GCF_000188095.3 Bombus impatiens | reverse complement strand
AAAGTTCGGTGTGGGTGTGCCCCTGTGACTAAAGAACGCGGATTCGTTGTTCCCACTTTCGTTAGGAAAGGTGAGGGTAACGAACCTCGGTGTCGATTGGTCATGACCTGGCCTACTACTCGAAGGGATGAGTAGGAAGTCTCCTACCATCGTGGTGGATAGATGACTGTGTACGTGAGGAAAACCTAGCGTGTTTTATTACAGGGCTATTCGGATTTTCCTAATGGGTGCATACCCGCTTTCTCCGTGTTTTAAGTGCGACTAATAAACCCAAGGACCTCTCTAAAACCGAATGTGTTTTGAGAATATTTTTGAGCTTTAGTAATTCTTCAAGACAAACGGCTTGAAGACACATGGCGAAACAATAGGGAAGTGAGAGTTATGGTGGGTCCTTAGTTTTATTGAGGGTCGAAGTGACGTTACGCAGGTCGGTTGTTGTCCGGTCGCGCGGTCTGGCGTGCAGATGTTTTAGGTGGCGTAACACTTATAATGATACTACTAAAAATTAGTAATGTCAAAGGAAATTACCGAGAACTTCTGATTATTAAAGAAAAAAAGAAAAGGTAGTTGATGTGGCAATGAATTATAGAAATCTTTTGCTTACTATACACATATCTAAAATTACGATATAAAACTAAATGTGGCTTGGATACTGTTCTCGTATATCGATAAAGGTTTCTGTGCAATAGATAAAACTTAACATTTTATTTTCATTATATAGTTATCATTATATTAAATGGTAATATCTTTACATTTTATGTCGTCTTCTTTGAGCTATATATTTTTCTCATAAAACTTCTGTAATAAAATAAAATAACTCGTAATAACTCGTAAAAAATGTTTCAAACAAAAGTGGCATGATTTCACAAAACCTCGTTAACTTATTATTAGTTATTTTTAAAACAATTACATCTCAATTATGTTCAATTATATCATATTGAAATCCACCTTGTTGATCATACAGTAAATTTCAGCTAATTTCATAAGAATATACTAATCTCAAAAAATTAGTACTATATCAACTACACAGTTATATTAAAAAGAATTATTAACAATAATTTTCACAATGTTAGCTTTTAGAATCATTAACATCTATCAATTAACAAAATCTCCAGTTTCAAAGTGATCGATATTAATTTGCTTGGCTACGAAATCGTCAGCTCTAGCTCTCAGAGTCATCGATATCGGCTTCCGCAACTCCATAATTAGTACTATCAGTTCATACGATACTTACATTCTTCAATATCGCGTGTCACCACTCCTAGATCGTCAATATCGATTCCCCACTTTCCTTTTTTCACCGTTTCCCACTATCTTGTTCTGTGCTTCGAGATGATGTATCAAGTGTCCCAAGCGTATTTTATTTATGTGAAAAGTTACGTTATACATCAAAGTTTCCAACTACACATATATTTTATCATGCTACTTCAGATAAGACTGTATACCTTAACTAAAAAGTATAATGCAAGTGACTTCGTATACCTAAAACCTTGATATATAGGTTTCACACATACGAGACTATTTGAAGCGAAACTGTTCAGCTCCATCTACTTTTTATTAATTTCTCAGTTTCATGTACGCAAGTACGGGATTGATGCTTCCATCAGTTCAATTATTACTACAGGATGGCATAAGTAATAACAAATTTGAAAGTAAATTTAGAAGATAGTGTTTGTAATCATCACTTTTTCATCTCTTTCAATTATAAAATTGATCAATATGGCTTCTAAACGGCTCATGTATTTGTATCGTTGTATATCATTTGTATAATGAATCATTTTAATGACGAATGACGGCGAATTCAATTTAATTCAATCTATAATTATTACTCGAATTTAAAATTTTTAAGTCGTATCTATAGTACTTCAAAGTATAGAAAGTATATTTTTATACATTATACTATAAAAAGAATTAAAAAAAAAAATTTCATATGACAGTATGTACATAACAGTATAATCAAAATAAGAATATAACAGCAACGATGATGTTTACTAATCCTCGCTCCATTATGAACAGATGGTTTTAGATCCAAATGTTAAACAAAACGAAAGAGTACATTTTTAATGTACCACGTAGTATATTCTAATCCTTCAAAAGAAGAAAAGAATGTTAGTAATATGATTCAATTTTTATTCACTATTGTACCTTAGTAGCCTTATAATTTTAATAACATTTGTTACATCACATCTTTCGAGATTTTCTTCTAATTTTACAGCCTCTATTGTATTATTCTGACGTAATAGTAAATGTACTGTTAAAAATGACACTTTGCATGCAATTCAATAAAATAATGGTATAGACATAAAGAAGTCACAGAGAAAATATGAATATACGAATCAGAAATTTTATTTAGATTTATATTGGATGCAAAATTATCCAACTTACCGGCTTATAATCATAAAAAAGTCATTAAAATTTTGTATGTATGTATTGTATCATTTTAAAGGAAAGATTAAAAAACTTCTAAAACCCTTGTAATTATTATCTACTTATTACTATAAACGAAAAGTATAAATCATAATTCAATTTTATATATCTTACAATTAATTCTGTCCTCCTTACAGGTCAATGGTTATCGAACAAATCCTTATTTTTTTCTCAGTTTTTATTATATACTTAGGTATTATATACCGTTATACATACTTCTTTTTTTTTAAATTCCTTTCAAATTGTAGGATCTCTCTTATAATTTTTTCTTTTTCTTATAATTAACAAACTTTTCAAAAGGTTCGTGCTCCTATATCTATCAAAGACCTTCCTGATTTATCTGCAGTTTCATATGTTACAGCCTAATTTCAACAAATAAAGAAATCACAACCCTACACAATTCACTTTTCATCTCCAATAAAATCCAATAGATGATACAATGACATAAAAATGAATATCCAAACATGGAGATGCGTTAATACAATAATTAATAGAATTGGCGTACAAGAGGTATATGCAGGATTTGACACTATCGAAGTTTGAGTAGGAAAATGCGTTTATTTTACGGGCAATTTCAAATGGATTTTTCGAACGCTATTTTGGTCCGTTGACGTTTGAAAAATTTCATTTCCACGGATTTCACAGGCTTTTTCATGCCTTTCGTCAGGTTATACGACACACTCCTGTGTGTCATGTATGCACGGTCGGGATCATCATCTGCGTGTACACACGCTTGTACTAGCTTCTGTGCATTTTTTCATTGCACGATGATCGATCGTTCGACTGGATTGCGGGACACAGTGGCCACGTGAAAAATGGTATCATTTTTCTTCGGTTATGGCTCTCTATTTTTACGCGTTACAACGCGCGCACCAGGTCATAAACATCCCAGGCGAAATGAATTTTTGTTCAAATAATGGCCACCGTAATTTTTGCATAATTCCGTATTTGAATAATATTAACTACCGTTAGCACAATGGTAGTTGTAATTATTCAAATGACAATGAGTTTTAAATTTATTCCAAACTTGAAATCATTTCAGCCAGTTAATAACTCTATCTTTAAAGAGAGATAAATCCTATTTTATGTAAATTTTCTAATAAATTGATTACATGTAAAAATATAATATACATAAGGGGATATTTTTAAAATATTTGTTAGGAAATTGTTTCATGAAACTTGGGCACTTAAATATGAATTATGAATTTGACATGTTTATATCAAATATCTGCCCTTTAATTATTAAAAATTTTTTTTTAGACATATTTGTTTATAAATCTTTGAATATTTTCTTTTAATGTTTAAATATGTGCTAAATTTTTATAAATTGCGGATTTCATTGAACATTCTTCTTTAATGTTGATTGTTTGATAATAAAATGAAAAATAATACCCTTCTCTCTTCTTCCTTATAATTATTATACTGTATTCTAAGGTATGGCTCTCGGGGCTAATATTATAAATTTATCAAAATAACAGCAAAAAATATATAGCAGATACATCGGGTATAAGTGGAGAATTGATAAATTAGTAAACCTACTAATAATTTCCTTGATGTACAAATCAACATGAATACTACACACGTTACAAACGTTACAAACACAATCAATAATAAATTATATTTCAATTATATTATGAACCGACACACCCTCGATAAATGTAATGATAAGAAATTTAGAAACTTTAAAATCAAATAGGAAACGAAACTACCTCTATTCAAAAAGTAGATTAACTATTAGGTTGTCCGAAAAGTTTCTTTCGTTTCATAAGTTGATAATAGCTGAATTTCTATTTTATATTATTTTATTGAATTAGGTACGATCTATTTCGTTATATTTCTATTATTATGTTCGTGCATAATTCAATAAACTAATATAAAACGAAAAACACTGTGTTAATACTACTGTGTAATACTAAACGTACATATTAAATACTTTGTTTCATTTTCGAATTCTCTATTTCTACGAATGATTCTATATCAATTTTATCTTCTGCAAGATATATCGCATGTCAGCATTCTCAATAGAATAAGGAACTGAAACATTCAAAAACCAGACAAAATACAAAAATATATCATTATTCAAATTATAAGAACTTAACTACTACGTTAAATATCTCGTCCTCTCATTTTCTAATTCCTCAATATACCTTAAATGAACATTCCATCCGCATAAAAATATATCACACGTCAATAACCTCAATAAATTTCACTATGACAAATATAAAAACTTTTACAACCAAACAAGAAATGACATGAATCTTTTATCTCTATAATACAAACTGTACTTTGAAGGTTTCAATCGAAAACGGTCTAACACGAAGTTTAAGCGAATACAACATCAACGATACCTTTCTTACCATTAAAACAGTTCCATTTGGAACCATTTAATACAATTCCCTTATGAAAACCCTTTTAAAGGAATACAATTAAGCTACCCCTGAAACGGAGTGTTACGCGTTGTTTCATCGAAGCTGTTCAACGTTATCTACTCGAAAGCCGGTGCTCACAAAAATTCCCATTTTTCCCCTTTCTATCACAGATTTTATCTGTATGCCATTCTTTAAATGGAGCTATTTAAAAGTTCCTGCGTTTAACAGTGGTAATTTTGTTTTCACGATTCAAACGAATAGCAGAGTTTCCACGAGGGAAAGCGTGTTTTTTTTATCCGCGGAACAGTCTAAAAACGCAATATGTCAACCGTGTCATGGTCACGCGTTGTGCCGTGACGATTTCAAAGCAGAATTGTCATCGCTATATTAAGTACACCTCTTATGCGGTATTATATATATATTTATTTATTTATTATAATAATTATAATAATAAATAATATTATATTATTATAAAATAAAAATAATATTATAATAATTATATATATAATATATATAAAGATTATATTATAAATATAATGAGATAAGATTCACACATCGATAATATTTTATCGAGATAAATATATTTGTTGAGTATTAACCTTTGACTGGTCACGAGCCTTGGAATCACGCGATGTTTATGAGATCCCATACAAAATACACATATAATCTATTTTATTATTATTACTATATCGGGCGTTCATAATGACTTCTATGTAGAAATGTTATGTTTTTTAAATTAAAAATGAAACGTAATATACTATTTTTATTTTTATACTGTAAACACAAACCAGAACGTGAAAAAATATTTTCTTGGTAAGGATAAGCAAGAGCAATGTAAGTTTCGTTATTTCTTCGCGTGTCTACTGTCGTGGAGCTTTGTAATTTCAAAGCAAATTTTCAACTGTCTCATAACTAAACCGCTAGAGTGCACAACGAAACTCAGCTAGACGAAAGTACAAAATTCGCACCATTGAAATAACAATACTATGAACTTTGAAATTGCCTGCGGTTTGTTAAACCCCACGTGTCCAATCGAGGATTGTAGTAATTAATGTTCGCGTTGTAATTAGTATTTTGTAGGCTGTCCACAAAATATTTCCTCTTGACTGTGTACATTAACTTACAATAGTATTTGCATACTTGCCAAAACTTTTACATTACACGTGTTATACTTGTAGAAAATATTTTGAAATTTCATTAGCATTGCAATGAGACACGATTAGCATGACTATAAAATTGAAAATCAATATACAAATGTATATGGAAATTACAGGAGATTTATTGCAAACATATATTTAGTAGAAAATTAATACATAGCATGAATAATCTTCTTCAGTATATAAGTATTAAGTATATAAGCGTTAAGTATCCGGAATATGACTTTTCACTAACTCGGTTGTTATTATGTGTCTTTCAGTTCCTGGCCTGGTTTCTTATTGTTTTGGACTTCACACAAATTTGACCAAATTCTGAGATATCTGCTATAGTATCTAATTTACCACACAGGCAATACTTTAGCCAAATGTTTAAACTTTCTTGCGATAAAAATAAAATTTTGGCGGAAGATTATATTATAGAAAATAAAAGACGTTTATCATGATTATTTTGATAAAATTCGAAACCAATCTGAGAATTACATATATGTCGGAGATGAAAGGACGCCGGAGCCGTCCCTCTGGAACTTCGGGAAAATCCGTAAAATTGCAATTAAAGTTTACAGTTGTAATTAAACAATTTGCCGTCATCCTGCCCAATTGTACTTGTTTGCGATTTGTGATAATAAACTTGGGCTCAAGGCGACCATCAATCGCCGAACGTAGCCGCGGTCAACGGGACGGGCGTTCCGTCCAACAAAGACGCGGAGTTACAGTATGACCCTCATTAAAAGAAACACCCGTAGAGGTACTTGACAGTAAAACATTCCAACGGTCCCTTCGGACAATGAATACCAGATGTGGAGGCACGTACACAGCACAAGCCCAGCCAGCCCGAAGACCCGCTATAAAACCTGGGTTTTCGGCAATTAAGATTTTTGCAAACGGACAGGCAGCTTTTGTCCCAAATCGACCAATCGACAGCGACGCCGATCGGAGAAGCTGGCGTACCTAGATACACTACCAGAGGTTGTCTCGGTGGTGACATTGGGACGAATATTCATTCCTTCGGGAGATCTCATCGACGAAGGGACCAACACCGCTTGATCCACGAGTAGTACACGGTCGAGTCAGTGTCAGTCTATCTCTCCTCCCGTTGACCGCGGATTCGTTACCGGACCTA
>NT_179241.1:0-5121 GCF_000188095.3 Bombus impatiens | reverse complement strand
GGCAACGATCGCGGACGCCTAGCAAATGCATGGAAGGTGGAGATGTTGAGGGATGACAAAAGAAAGTAATCGGATCCGATCGAAAGTAAAATCATAAGAGTCAGTCTTGGAAAGTCACGCCTAGAGTTCGGAAGTAGATTGTAAAGTGTGTTGATGTTAGAAAAAAAATAAAGTTTTCTTTTTTATTTTTTACCTCAAATTTCTTTTTTTACTTTGTTATTTTACGTGACACTAACATCGCAAGTGCCCAATCACCGCTGTTGATTGTCGAATCGGTAGTGTCCCTACTCGTAGCATCAGGCCGCGTCTTCGTTATCACACAACGATGGCCAACTCCGAGGGAGGTCTATCAAACGCCCACAACCCTGTTCCTGACTCTTCTCCGACATATAGAATGTTAAAGTGGTTACCACTTCTAAGAAAACTCTACATCTGGTCTTTTTAGTTTTCTCAAGCACTGAAGCCATCGACAGCGTGTAGACAAAAGACAGGGACGAAGACAGACCATAAACAGTAGACAGGCGACGTTGGCTTCGGGGTTTTCAGTTATTGGGTAACATAGCATTACACATCGAATAACCTTAACAGGTTATGGACCCAGAGCTGTAAATTGCAAAACAGCAACGTGAAGTGAATTAATTGTTAAAATGTTGTGCTTAGTAAAGTAAGGGATAGTGCTAAAATGGAATCAGCAAACGCGAAGATCGAGATGTTACGCGACGAAGAAAACTGTCTCCAGTGGCGTTTTGTTATGTGTACACTTTTGGAGGAAGATGATCAACGTGCGTGAAGGGAATCTGTGTCATCCAGGTAACAGCGCGGAGAAAGAAATCGCTCGTGAAAGATTTTTGAAGGCAGATCGGTTAGCGAGAAAATTAATCGTGACTTCAGTAGGAAGGAAACCGTTGGATCTTCTTTTATGTTGCACAACAGCATATGAAATGTGGAAAAAGTTGAATACAGTATATGACATGAAGTCGGATGAGAATCTAAATATGATCCAGAAGCAGTTATTCGATTTTAAATGGGAAGAATCTGAAAATGTCTCTTACAACCTATCAGAGTTGGAACTGATAGCGGCGAAGATGAAACCCCTTGGGAGTGAAATTGGCAAGAAAATGCTGATAACACGCATTTTATCGGTGTTACCAAACGAATTTGACCATTTTCACAGTGCGTGGGATTCGGTGGAAGAAAGAAAGAAGACCTTAGACAAGCTTAGTACCAGGCTGATGACGGAAGAAATCAGATGGAAGAAAGACGACCAGGAAACATCGGTGGCGCTGGTAACAAAAGGTAATAATTATAAAAGGGAACGGCAGAAGCAGTCAAGCAAATGTGAATACGAGAAACAAGGACCAAGCTGCTTCCATTGTGGAAAAGTTGGCCATCTAAAGGATTGCTTTAGATGCTTTGTATGCAAAAGGAAAGGCCACTCCAATAAAAACTGCTTTAAAAATAATAAAAGAAGCAACAGTAGAAACAACCAGGAACCCAGAAATCAAAATCGAGATCACAGCGGAATTGGTCTATTAGGAAGCACTTCAACGATACAAGCGGCAAACCCTGATGTTAGGATAATGGACTCAGGAGCTACGGATCACATGACAGGACGACGGGAATGGTTCAGAGTCTTCGAAGAATTCGATAATACGGTGAAGATAGAGATCGGCGATGGTAACGTTCATGGATGCGTGCGGCAAAGGAAAAATGAAAGTAGAAACTTTTGTGGACGGCAAATGGGTAACATGTACAATGAACGATGTTCTGTACGTACCAGGTATGAAAAGAAATCTATTTTCCATTAGATCTGTCGCAAGAAGGGGCATAGATTTCTGTGTTTTAAAGGAAGGGATCAATTGTATGTTTTTACAAAATCAGAAAATAATAGCAAGAGGTTCTGTTATCGGAAATTTGTATAAAGTAGATATGCGAATTTTCATACCGTCAGTTTGTAATTTTAGCAATAGAGCAATGTGTGCGCAGAGCGATAGAGCATATACGTATGAAAGTGCAGAGAGTGAACATAAAAACAACCTCATGGAACTAGCGACAATGTGAGACAATTGAGAGATAGAGGTAATATCAAACGAACGATTTTTATGGTAGCCCAGTAACGTACGTAAATCCAGTAACGTACGTAGCGGAAAAATTACCGGTGGATTTTAACGAAGCGATGAGTTCCGAAAAGAAAGAGTTATGGGAAACGGCTATGAATGATGAAATGAAATCGCACCATGAAAATAAGACGTGGATTCTTGTAGAAAAACCAAAAGATCAGAAGGTAATAGGTGGGTTTTAACGGTAAAGCTAAATTCGGACAACTCGGGAAGAATTTTGCGCGACATAAAAGCGACCGCAGACATCGGACTCTTATATACAAAAACAGGTCCCGAAACCTTTAGCGATGCTACTGGTAACAAAAGGTAATAATTATAAAAGGGAACGGCAGAAGCAGTCAAGCAAATGTGAATACGAGAAACAAGGACCAAGCTGCTTCCATTGTGGAAAAGTTGGCCATCTAAAGGATTGCTTTAGATGCTTTGTATGCAAAAGGAAAGGCCACTCCAATAAAAACTGCTTTAAAAATAATAAAAGAAGCAACAGTAGAAACAACCAGGAACCCAGAAATCAAAATCGAGATCACAGCGGAATTGGTCTATTAGGAAGCACTTCAACGATACAAGCGGCAAACCCTGATGTTAGGATAATGGACTCAGGAGCTACGGATCACATGACAGGACGACGGGAATGGTTCAGAGTCTTCGAAGAATTCGATAATACGGTGAAGATAGAGATCGGCGATGGTAACGTTCATGGATGCGTGCGGCAAAGGAAAAATGAAAGTAGAAACTTTTGTGGACGGCAAATGGGTAACATGTACAATGAACGATGTTCTGTACGTACCAGGTATGAAAAGAAATCTATTTTCCATTAGATCTGTCGCAAGAAGGGGCATAGATTTCTGTGTTTTAAAGGAAGGGATCAATTGTATGTTTTTACAAAATCAGAAAATAATAGCAAGAGGTTCTGTTATCGGAAATTTGTATAAAGTAGATATGCGAATTTTCATACCGTCAGTTTGTAATTTTAGCAATAGAGCAATGTGTGCGCAGAGCGATAGAGCATATACGTATGAAAGTGCAGAGAGTGAACATAAAAACAACCTCATGGAACTAGCGACAATGTGAGACAATTGAGAGATAGAGGTAATATCAAACGAACGATTTTTATGGTAGCCCAGTAACGTACGTAACGGAAAAATTACCGGTGGATTTTAACGAAGCGATGAGTTCCGAAAAGAAAGAGTTATGGGAAACGGCTATGAATGATGAAATGAAATCGCACCATGAAAATAAGACGTGGATTCTTGTAGAAAAACCAAAAGATCAGAAGGTAATAGGTGGGTTTTAACGGTAAAGCTAAATTCGGACAACTCGGGAAGAATTTTGCGCGACATAAAAGCGACCGCAGACATCGGACTCTTATATACAAAAACAGGTCCCGAAACCTTTAGCGATGCTAACTATGCAGGCAACAAAGAAACAAGAAAGTCGACATCAGGCGTTGTATGTAAGTATGAGAATGCTGCCATCACATGGCAATGTAAGCGACAACAATGTATAGCTCTATCTACGACGGAAGCTGTGTATGTCAGTGCAGCCTCAGGAGCGAAAGAAATTATGTGGTTAAAGAAAATATTTCTTGAATGTAAAATAGAGATCCTTAAGTATATGCTATGTGTAGACAATACTAGTGCCGTGAAATTAATTAAGAATCCAGAATTCCATCAAAGAAGCATATTGACGTAAGATATCATTTCTTGCGAGATTTATACAATAGAAGCGAAATTGATGTAACGTATGTAACAAGCGAAGAGCAACTGGCAAATATATGTACAAAGGCGTTGCCAAAACCAAGATTTGAAAATTTGAATATTTAAGACAAAAGTTTGAAAAATAAAAAGGATATTAAGAGGTAATTGTTTGTAGACATGTAGAGTTTTTAGGGAGGGTGTTGAAGTGGTTATCAAGAAAAAACTCTACATGATCTGTTTAGTCTTCTAGTTGTTTTTTTTTTTGTAATAAATTAATTTGCATGGAAAAGAGAAAGGCGGCTGGCAAATGTACTTGTGAAGGCATTGACAAATTAATTTTCAGATATTTACGACAAGAGTTAGAAAAATATTAAGAGATAATTTGTAAATTTGAGAAATTTGTAGGGATGTAGAGTTTTAGGGAGGGTGTTGAAATGGTTATCACTTTTAAGAAAACTTTATATCTTTTTAGTTTTCTCAAGCACTGAAGCCATCGACAGCGTGTAGACAAAAGACTGCGACGAAGACAGACCATAAACAGTAGACAGGGGACGTTGGCTTCGGGGTTTTCAGTTATTGGCTAACACAGCTAGTGTCACATAAAATAACACAAAAGGACAATAACAAAAAAAAAGAAAAATAGAAAAAAAGAAACTTTATTTTTCTTCTAACACAATTCACAATTTTTAATTCCGAGCTCTAGGCGTAACTTTTTAAGACTGACTCTTACAACTCGACTTCCGATCGGATTCGGTTATTTGTCTTTTGTCACCCCTCAATATCTCCACTATCCTTGAGTTTGTTAGGCATCCACGATCGCCGCCACGCACGCCTTCTCCTCGAATATTCGGCGGAAGGACTGTTGGGATATTGATGGCTCATTGGGCACTTCGGCGGTATACATTGTCACTGAGTGCCGCCACATCTTTATCTCCGATTTTAAAGTGAGCCGGTCGTGACAGCGGCCTGGTTTCTGATGTGGATTGACGTTACACTAGCGTCCGGATCTGGACCAGCTCAAATTGTATTCGTACTTATAATTACACTTCTATTCTATATATATGTCGGAGAAGCGTCAGGAATAGGGTTGTGGGTGTTTGATAGATCTTCATTGGAATTGGCCATCGCTGTGTTATAACGAAGGTATGGCCTGGTAATATGAGTATGGATACTACCGATTCGACAATCAACCGCGGTGGTTGGGCACATACGATACTAGTGACGTTGGTCTTGGGTTCGATAACGAATCCACGGTCAACGGGATGATAGATGAACGTGCTCACAAAATCTAAGTTGGACGCGTA
>NT_179240.1:0-593 GCF_000188095.3 Bombus impatiens | reverse complement strand
AACGTATATAAACCGAGACTTCACCCAGCTCGGGCAGTTTTTGTTCCCCTTCTAGTTGCTGTACTCATATAACCCCTATTCTCCGGTTCGGTGTTATTCTGTGTTAACATTTATAATAAAGTTTCATAAAGGAAAATAAGTAGTTGGGTTACGACTCAGCCTTCGTACTACCACCCAAGTACCAACTTTACGTGACACTATCGCCATTACTCATAGCCTCTTGTAGTGTCCACATTTGTACCGATAAATATTAGCTACATCCGCGACGGTAAAGTAAGTAAAGGTTCATCGAACGCCACAAAATGCCAACCTGACTCCGACAAATAAATTGAAATGTTGTTAAGGAAATTATATGTATGTACACTAATTTTTGTTTGAATCTTCAATAAAAAAAGCACGTATTATTTAAATTTAAACAATTTAGAAAACATTTAATCCAATGTAAAAGATATAACATTTTTTTAACGAGAATGGAACGAAAAGATAAATGTATTACACATCGTGAACTTGACTTTAAGCCACTGAAAGGTCACGTAAACAAGAATGTATTCTATAATTTATTCCACGGTCATATAAGATCTCGAGACTCATAT
>NT_179239.1:0-706 GCF_000188095.3 Bombus impatiens | reverse complement strand
CTCGTTCCTAGCTAGCTTCCGGTTATCCAACCTTATCCAGGAATTTACGTTACTCGTAATTAAGGAATGGCTTCTTCGAACATTTTCGACCAATATTTGGTGGACGGGTCAGCTATTTTTTCGTGTCTCTTGTTTTTGAGATGTGGATTTTCGAAAGTTTATATCATCTCCTAGAGTTAAGATACCAAGATGGCTATGCTAATATTCAGAATACTTTGAAGATCGTTGTGATAAAAATACAACGGTACAAGTTGATAGAATAATTAAAAAATTTATAGTGTTACAAAAATTCCCCTTAGCGAAGAACATTAAATTTTTTAAATAACTTTTAATTTGGATCTGTGATCTTAAAATATTTCGTAGGTCACGAATTTCATGTTAGAACTGATATTAGTGCTGACTGTTTAATAATACATAAATAATAATAAATTAAATAAAATAATAATAAATAAAAGAATCTTTCTTTTTCTAAGCAAGCGGGCAACATTTTTACTTAGCAATGCAAACGAACAAGCTAAAAACAAGTTTCACATAATCACATCGAGGACAGTTGTTACATCGGCCGAATCTCTACCTAGACCAGGCCATACACTGCGGGCCAGACGGACACCAGATGTCCGCACATCTTTACTGCGTACCCTCAATAGTCTTAAGGACCGATCGTAAATCTAAGGAATTTTCTAGCTAAGGTCCTTCAGATCCAACA
>NT_179238.1:0-390 GCF_000188095.3 Bombus impatiens | reverse complement strand
TTATCCACGTGTTTTCTCTGTTTACACATCGAATAACCTCAACATTGAACATGATTAACAAGGCTAAATTTTTTGCTGTTGCAAAAATCCGTTCTCTTAGAAACAGGTATTTAAAGTGTCCTGAATTTTTAAATTGATTTTGTTCATATTTTAAAGTCAGATATGTAGTATCGTGGACAAATTGTCTAAGAAATATCGGTTTTTTTTCTATTTACCGTACCGTATAATCTACCGTACAAAGTTCTTGCATTATATGAACGTGCATTATATGAACCATATAAAAACATAGACCTTCTTTACGTATTATTCTTCTTACTGCTTCTTGTGAAATTCCTACTCGATAAGCTATTGTTCGCAAATACATCAATAAATTTATACGTGCACTGCACA
>NT_179237.1:0-355 GCF_000188095.3 Bombus impatiens | reverse complement strand
CTTACGCGCGTTGCTAAGAGATATTTAAAGAGTGTCCCAGGAAGCTGACTGACGTTGCTATCAATAACGACATAACATACCTGGAATCAGCCAGACAACCGCTGAGAGGAAGAGAGGCGAAGAGACTACATGGTGATTTGTGGGGACAGATGGGTCCACCCAATCCCCAAATCCCAGTAAGTGAAGCCTGCGAAGCTCTCTTGCACGAAATATTTCTGGTAACAAATGCTGAGGATATAAGCGGAAGGTGCAAGAAGATTAAAAACAAAACAGCGGAAGGTGAAAGAGGATTAGAAACAAAACAGCGACAGGGCCTAATGGATTGCACAAAAAACATCTATCAATTCCTGGACTC
>NT_179236.1:0-885 GCF_000188095.3 Bombus impatiens | reverse complement strand
ATATATATATATATATATATATATATATATATATATATATAGTTATTGATTTTATATATTATATAGTTGACTGACGCATCGAACCATATATATTATATAGTCGTTGATATACATGTACAGAAAAGACCGTTAGCGGCAGCGTTATAATCGCTATAATCGTAATTATCATTAGAGTCACACCTTATAGTTATCTATATACATATTACTGTACCTAAGTATCTAATCTTTCTATTTTCATTTCCTGTTCTTCATCCGTATGTATTAGACGCCGTTAAATACATTTCAGAGTTTATTGTACAAAAACTTACATCTTCCTTCCATCCGCAATTATCATCGCGATATCACTTTTTTACTGTATCAGGCAATGGATATAATTTTTAACTTTCACAGTGCATTGATTTTAAGTCAAGCGCCAACGATCGATTGATTTTTTGTCTACACATACACGATGGAAACGTGGAAAAATCTGCACATCTTTTGTTCTATCTCCTCCTCTGCTTTGACAATTAAAACTATTCCGTCGCTTTTCAACTTTTTTAAATGTGACTGGTGTCCGATGTTAAGCGCCGTCCAACATTATGGAAAACTCCCCTTAAATGATGTCAAGTGTACATCTTTGTTGTGCTTGCATCGTTTTCATAACTGACATGGGGTCCAATCTCTCGCCAATCGCTAGTCGCAGCATACGACGGGGGCCTCCCACGCCGCACAAAACTCCAGCGTATGCTGGGCCGTGTCCTCGCATTCTCCGCAGTGGTGACAGGTGTTCGTCACCTCTCTTCCGATTTTCTGCAGGTATTCCCCGAATACTCCATATATAACCATGTCCTGCGAGCGCCTGGGTCATCCGAAAGGATAGCGGAGGCTCTCCGCGGCCATTCCAAA
>NT_179235.1:0-486 GCF_000188095.3 Bombus impatiens | reverse complement strand
GAGCGCTTAAATGACGAAGTATCTCCAACGGGAAGGAAACGACAGTTGCTTTTCGACAAAATCGACGAATTTTCGTCAAAATCGACGAAGTCTTCGCGATTTGCGAGCTATTTTGCTTGTTTCGACGCTTGAACGGTAGTGCATTGCATTTGCAGTGTAAAATAGAGTGAAATGAGCGCTTATACGTCGAAATATCTCCAACTGGAAGGAAATGTCAGATACTTCACGTCAAAATCGACGAAATCTTCACGATTTGTTAGCTATTTTGCTTGTTTCGACGCTTAAACGGTACTTCATTGCATTTGCAGTGTAAAATGGAGTTCGGCTCTTAAACGTCGAAACATCTCCAACGGAGAGGAATTGACAGTTAGTTTTCGTCAAAATCGACGAAATCTCCACGATTTGCGAGCTATTTTGCCTGTTTCAGAGCCTAAACGGCAGTGCATTGCATTTGCAGTGTAAAATGCAGCTCAGCGAGCGCTTAAA
>NT_179234.1:0-511 GCF_000188095.3 Bombus impatiens | reverse complement strand
CAGGAACTGATCTGGCATATCTACTGCATATGTTCCGCTGTTACCGACTTTATCGCTCTAGAACTACACATATAGTACCGATAACCGACCCTTAGTGTGATTAATTTCAGTCAAAGGTTGTACTCAATGCAAAACATTCGCAGCTACGAGAAAGAGAAATCCAATTCAGATACAGACTAACATCAGAGGAGATTTGAAAATCGCCGTTATCTATATACGGTATTTATCGGAAACAGGCTCGAAATTAGTATGACACCAGACGATGTCTTATGCGTCAGAAAACTTCTTTTATGGTCAATGGTCGGGAAGTTCATTTTCTTTTCGACTTCTTACATCTATTTTAGAGTATTCAGAATAGTTCACACAAAATGATATCTTAATTGATGGAGCCTTAGTTTTGTGATACGATGTAGCTTCATACTGGAGTTCAAAAAAAGATAAAGTGTAACAGAAGTGTAAAATTCGTAGAAAAATTCTTACAACAGAAGTGTAAAATTCGTAGAAAAATACA
>NT_179233.1:0-364 GCF_000188095.3 Bombus impatiens | reverse complement strand
GTGTAAAATGGAGTTCAGCGAGAGCTTAAACGTCGAAATATCTCCAATGGGGTAGATATGACAGTTAGTTCTCGTCAAAATGGTCGAAGTCTTCGCGATTTGCGAGTTATTTTGCTGTTTCGGCGCTTAAACGGTAGTGCATTACATTTGCAGTGTAAAATGTAGTCGACGCTTAAACGGTAGTGCATTGCATTTGCAGTGTAAAATGGAATTCAACCAGCGCTTAAAAGTCGAAATATCTCCAACTGGAAGGAAATGACACTTAGTTTTCTTCAGAATCGACGAAATCATGGGATAATCAGAGCTATTTTGCCTGCTTCGACGCTTAAACGGTAGTGCATTACAGTTCCAGTGTAAAATGGAG
>NT_179232.1:0-808 GCF_000188095.3 Bombus impatiens | reverse complement strand
CGGAGTGTTCCCGGACTGCACGACGGCCAGTTCGGCTTCGAGAGAGGACGGTCTACAACCGACGCTGTCACCTGTGTCCGCTCCCTTGTCGAGGAGGCCAAGCGGTGTGGTTAAGTGGCGTTGACCGTGTCGCTGATCGTGGTCAATGCTTTCAACAGCATCCCCTAGGACAGGATATGCTGGGCCCTCGAATTTCATCGGGTACCCGCGTACCTGCGGGGTGTGGTCCGGGCGTTCCACCGGGACCGGCGTATCGTCTACACCGCCCGGGGCGGAGGGATGACTTGGAGAGCCGTACACAGCGGGGTCCCGCAGGGTTCGGTGTTGGGTCCGTTGGTGTGGAACATCGCGTACGCCGCGGTGCTTCGGACGTCGATGCCTGCGAACTCGGCACTGGCGTGCTACATTGACGACACGTTGGTGCTGGTCTAGGGCACGGCATGGGGTAGAACCGTTCGCCTAGCGGAGCTGGCGGTGGCCTGCGTGGTCGCCGAGATCAAGGGATTGGGACTGAGGGGGTCTCCCGAGAAGACCGAAACAATGTGGTTTTGCCGCAGGGCCGATCACGGGACGCCTCCAGCGGGTTATCGCCTGAGGTTGGAGAGGGCTGAGATCGGGGTCCGAACCAGCACGAAGTATCTGGGCTTGACCCTCGGGCTTGCCCCTCGACAGCCACTAGACCTCCGGCGCTCACTTCAAGCGCCTGGCACCGTCTGTCGAGGCGATGGCGAACGTCTTAGAACGTTTACTGCCTCGGTTGTGCGGGCCCGACATCGGAGTGATCGGTATGATCGAGGCTCCTCTACGG
>NT_179231.1:0-606 GCF_000188095.3 Bombus impatiens | reverse complement strand
CCCGGTACATAATGTCAAAGGTAAAAGTTTGCAGGTAAGCCCACCAGGTGGTAAACCCTGTCATTCATGTGTACCTTATTACTAGATGCTTTCAAGGAGTTGCAATCAGTGACAGCAAGAAATTCCCGTCCGTGGAGGTGCTTGAAATGCTTGACGGCGTGCACAGCTGCTAACGTTTCTAGTTCGTAAGAATGATACATAGATTCCGCAGGGCTACTTCTTATACTGTAATATTCTATTACTCTATTTTTACCTTCAACCTTGTGCATTAAAGTAAACTCATATCCATCCGAACTAGCGTCGATATGAAGTTCTATCGGATGGTTCGAGTCAAATACCATTAACACCGGCGCGTCGGTCATGGCGGAAATTACCTTTTGCCTCATTTTTTCATGCCTATCTGTTCAAGTCATGTTTTTATTATCGGAAGTAAGCGCATACAAGGGTTTCATTACTCGTGAAAATTTAGGGACGAATTTTCGGAAATAAAAGGCTAAACCTATGAACTGCCTGAGCTGCGTGACGGCCGTTGACGCAGGTAAAGAACTCAAGGCGTGCGCTTTACCCGGATTGGGACGAACTTCTCCGTCGTAAATTACATATTCC
>NT_179230.1:0-1088 GCF_000188095.3 Bombus impatiens | reverse complement strand
CATATAAACAATGTTTATACAAATTTGATACATGCACCGCGATCGTCCCGTTCGGGGGTATTCTACATGGTGTCGCCTCGATGGCTAACATAAACTCAGCATTTTCTACATTTCGTGAGCATGCGCGGAAGTCCTGTCGGGGGTATTCTACATGGTGTCGCCTCGATGGCTAATATAAACTCAGCATTTTCTACATTTCATGAGCATGCGCGGAAGTCCTGTGGAAGGTTTGATGGTGGGGTAAGTGAGATACGCGCAGGACGTGCCTCGTGAGATTCCGCGGCCCGCGCAAGTTTGCTGATCGAGTTTACGCGTAACAATAAATACGACAAGGTCCCCTCACTGATAAACCAGAAGCTTGGTGTTACGTAGGACCTCTAACATTTCGTTTCTCTTATCACGAAGATCGGCGAGACCCTTACTCGAACGACGAATGAACGCAGAAATTATCGAGACGCAAACAGGCTATTAACCAATTCCGTGAAAATATCGTATCGATATGGTGTAAATACTCCTGCTTTTATCCTTCGTTTTCTCCATAGAGGAATCATCGACAATGCTCCTTCAATACGAAATAGTTTAAATTCACTTCTTGCCTTTACTTAATCAATATGGCATCTATCCCGATTAGGAATGCGATATTTATCCTAATTATCTTGAAAAGATATTGCACCTTTCCATTACCATACCGTGTATCGGAAATCGTTAATTTTAGCAGTGGATTATTCCACATAATCTCCTACGTATAATAAAAATTATGCTATAAAAAACTACGAACTTTTAGTTACTATGATAATCCAGATGATCACGAAGTGTAATTACGTGTTGTAATGTGATACGTGTACGTATCGAATGTGTACGTAGTGTAATGAGATGTTTATACTGAAAAAATGCGAAGTCTTGGTAACTAACAAAGGCATTGTACTTCTGTCTCAGCGCGGTGCGACGTATCGCACTGCAATCAGCTTATTTTTCTTATTTCACATTTATGCGATATTATTTCCCTAACACTTTTCAAGTACCGTTTGATATATATTTTAATATGCATATGAAGAATAAGCTAGTTTGTTTCATTTTTTTAGGTGGCA
>NT_179229.1:0-391 GCF_000188095.3 Bombus impatiens | reverse complement strand
TGGGTCTGAAGGACCTTAGCTAGAAAATTCCTTAGATTTACGACTATTGACTGGGTCTTTAAGACTATTGAGGGTACGCAGTAAGGATGAGCGGACATCTGGTTTTCGTCTGGCCCGCGGCGTATGGCCTGGTCTAGGTAGAGGGTCGTCCGATGTAACATATTTTATAAAATGCAATGTTTCAGGAGAAGTTGTTTTAAGACTGCTATTTTTATTATTTTAATCTACTAATACATGGGTACACTGGTATATCTTGGAAAGTAATTTAATATTAATTCACTCCTTTGCGCGTTTGAGCCTAAAAATTGGATGAAAAAAAACTTAATAAAGGTTCAAACTAAACTTAATACACTTCATCCTGCATTTTCCTTATGGATTCTATACATTCTAT
>NT_179228.1:0-402 GCF_000188095.3 Bombus impatiens | reverse complement strand
TGGTCTCGAAGCATAGGGTACGATTAATCCGGCATCTACTCGGGCTTTAAATCTGTAACAGTCTTTCACTAAATGCCCGGTTTTTTTGCAATAATTACACGTGATATTTTGTCTAGTAGTATTCGAAAAATTCTGCGATGGAGGTACCGATCTTCGATCTTGGTGGTTGTTTCTGATATTGTTGTTAGTGTTCGAAGGACGTGCGTTGTCGCGTCTGTAATAGTTCGAGGGTGTCGGTCGATGGGGTCGTGTTCTATCGATTATTTGTCTCAATTCGTGCGTTGCCTTGACGGCTTGACGATACGCATCTTCTAAAGTATGGTACCCTGCTATTCTTACTCGTACATATACCTCATTCGGAAGTCCTTTAACGAAAGCTTCTCTCGTTTCCCAATCTATAGT
>NT_179227.1:0-339 GCF_000188095.3 Bombus impatiens | reverse complement strand
ATCTAGCCGCCATTTCCCTCCCGTTGGAGATATTTCGACTTTTATGCGCTCCTTTCACTCCATTTTACACTGCAAATATTATGCACCACCGTTTAAGCGTCGAAACAAGCAATATAGCTCGCAAAACCCCAAGATTTCGTCGATTCTGAAGAAAACTAAGTGTCATTTCCTTCCCCTTGGAGATATTTCGACGTTTAAGCGCTCGTTGAACTCCATTTTGCACTGCAAATGCAATGCACTACCGTTTAAGGTTCGAAATAAGCAAAATGGAGCACAAATCGTGAAGATTTCGTCGAGTCTGAAGAAAACTAAATGTCATTTCCTTCCCGTTGGAGATAT
>NT_179226.1:0-212 GCF_000188095.3 Bombus impatiens | reverse complement strand
TACGTTATAACGATATACCATATAACGTAGTACGTTATAACGTTACACCATATAGCGTGATACGTTATAGCGTTATACCATATGGCGTAATACGATACAGCGATATACCATATAACGTAATACGTTATATCGTTATACCATATATACCCTGATACGTTATAGCCTTATACCATATGGCGTAATACATTATAGCGTTATACCATATAACGTTA
>NT_179225.1:0-317 GCF_000188095.3 Bombus impatiens | reverse complement strand
ATACCATATAACGTAATACGTTATAACTTCATACCATATACCTAATACGTTATAGCGGCATACCTTATAATGTATAACGTAATAACGTCATACCATATAACGTAATGCGTTATATCGTCGTGAACGTAATAACGTCATACCATATAACGTAATACGTTATATCGTCGTGCCATATAAAGTAATACGTTATAACGTCATACCAAATAACCTATTACGTTATCACGTCATACCATATAATGTATAATGTTCATGTCAAACCATATAACGTATTACGTTATAAGATTATAACATATTACTTAATACGTTATATCGTTATA
>NT_179224.1:0-347 GCF_000188095.3 Bombus impatiens | reverse complement strand
ACGTTATATGGTATAACTTTATATGTAATAACGTTATAACGTATTACCTTGTATAGTACAACGTCATATGATGTATCGTTATAACGTATTACGTTATATGGTATAACGTTATAAGGCATTACGTAATATGGTATTGCGTCATATGGTATAACGTTTTAACGAATTACGTTATATGGTATAACGTTATACGGTATTACGTTATAACGTATTACGTTATATGGTATAGCGTTTTAACGTATTACGTTATATGGTATTACGTTATAACTTATTACGTTATATAGTATAACGTTACACGGTATTACGTCATAACGTATTACGTTATATGGTATAACGTCATAACGTATTAC
>NT_179223.1:0-397 GCF_000188095.3 Bombus impatiens | reverse complement strand
TGAATACCATGTGTCTAAGAACATTGCTGTATCTGTCCCGTGCGTTCATGTATGGTACACATTGCCTTCGCGCAATAAAGTCACGAGGCAAGTATCCTCACCAGGTGGAACGTTCAAATCGATAGCACGCCGGTTCGAACATATACACTTGGACATTATCGTGATGCAATACTCGTGCGAACATATACACTTAGACATTATCGTGATGCAATACTCGATAGGCACCGATATTGTCTAACGTGCATCGAACGTTTTTCGCGTTATCCTGAAGCCGTTCCCATTGCCGATATGGAAGCCCCCACCGTGGCCTCGGCCCTCCTTTCGACTTGGATTTTTCGTTACGGCGGCCCCAAGGACGACAATTCGAATCGTGTTTGTTTGAAGAGTTATGCCGTGT
>NT_179222.1:0-660 GCF_000188095.3 Bombus impatiens | reverse complement strand
ACGTTATAACATATTACGTTATATGGTATAACGTTATAACGTATTAAGTTACGTGGTATTACGCTATAACCTACTACGTTATATGGTATAACGTCATGAGGTATAACGTTATAACATATTACGTTATATGCTATAACGTCAATAACATATTACGATATATGGTATTACGTGATATGAAACATCGCTATAACGTATTACGCAATATGGTATAACGTCATATGGTATAACGTTATATCGTATTACGTTAGATGGTATTACGTTATACGCTATAACGTTATAACGTATTACGCTATATGGTATAATGTTACAACGTATAACGTTATATGGTATAACATTATAACGTATTACGTTATATGGTAGAACGTTACAACGTATTACGTCATGTGGCATAACGTTATAACGTGTTACGTTATATATTATAACGATATAAAGTTGGTATAACGTTCTAAGGTATTGCGTTATATGGTATAACGTTATAACGTATTACGTTATTTGGTATAACGTTATAACGTATTGCGTTATATGGTATAACGTTATATCGTGTTACGTTATATGGTATAACGTCATATGGTATACCGTTATAACGTATAACGTTATATGGTATAACGTCAACAACGTATCACGTTATATGGTATACCGTTATAACGTATCACGGTATAT
>NT_179221.1:0-1152 GCF_000188095.3 Bombus impatiens | reverse complement strand
TATATATATATATATATATATATAACAAAAATACTTTAAGATTTTAAGTTAATTAAACTATTTATCTTCAAAATTAAATATATGTATTATTATTTTATAAATCTTAATATTGGATATTAATAAATATTGGAATAATATATTTTATTTTTGCTATATGATCAGGAATAATTGGATCATCTATAAGATTGTTTATTTGAATAGAACTTAGTCATCCTGGTATATGCATTAATAATGATCAAATTTATAATTCATTAGTTACAAGTCATGCATTTTTAATATTTTTTTTTTTATAGTTATATGATTTATAATTGGAGGATTTGGAAATTACTTAATTCCTTTAATATTAGGATCACCTGATATAGCTTTTCCACGAATAAATAATATTATATTTTCATTACTTCCTCCATCTCTTTTAATATTACTTCTAAGAACTTTATTTACACCAAACGTAGGAACAGGTTGAACTGTTTATCCTCCTTTACCATCTTATATATTTCATTCATCACCTTCTGTTGATATTGCAATTTTTTCATTACATATAACAGGTATTTCGTCAATTATTGGATCTTTAAATTTTATTGTAACTATTATATTAATAAAACATTTTTCATTAAATTACGATCAAATTAATTTATTTTCCTGATCAGTATGTATAACAGTAATATTATTAATTTTATCTTTACCAGTTTTAGCAGGAGCAATTACTGTAGAATTTCGACGTCTAAGCGCTCGCTGAACCCCATATTACGCTGCAAATGTAACGCACTACCGTTTAAGATCCGAAACAAGCAAAACAGCTGTCAAATCGCGAAGATTTCGTAGATTTTGATGAAATCTAGCAGACTTTTCCTTCCCGTTTGAGATATTTCCACGTTTAAGCGCTCGTTGAACTCTATTTTACACTGCAAATGCAATACACTACCGTTTCAGTTTAAGCGTCGAAACAAGCAAAGTAGCTCGCAAATCGCGAAGATTTCGTCGATTTTGATGAAATCTAGCCGTCATTTCCTTCCCGTTGGAGATATTTCGACGTTTATGCGCTCATTGAACACCATTTTACGCTGCAAATGCAATGCACTACCGCTTAAGATCCGAAACAAGCAAAACAGCTGTCAAATCGCGAAGATTTCGTAGATTTTGATGAAATCTAGC
>NT_179220.1:4945-5568 GCF_000188095.3 Bombus impatiens | reverse complement strand
GGCAGCGTCTCCCTGGCCGAGGTCGGCACCAACGCGGTGAAGATGCGCAAAACCATTACCGGAGGCGTCGTTCTGGAGGTCCCCGAGGACCAGAACAGGCAGAAGGCCGCTTCGCTCGCAGCACGGCTGTCCGGGCCTTGGATCCGAACAAGGTCTGCGTGGCGACACCCTTCCGAGCTGCGGAAGCAGGGGTGACTAAGATAGATATTTCGGCCACTAAGGAGGAAATCAAGAACACACTGGCGAAGGAGAGCGGCTGCAAGGCGGGGGACGTCCGACTGGGAGAAATCCGCCTCGCTCGAAACGGCCTTGGATCTGTGTGGATACGAGGCCAGGCCGGTGCAGTGAGGAAACTGGCTCAGGCTGGCAAGGCGCCACAGGTTGGTCGACAGCGAAGGTCGAAGCCATCGAGCGAAGATCTTTACAGTGCTACAGGTGCCTGGAGATTGGGCACGTAGGCAAGACCTGCATCTTCAAGGAGGACAAGGGGCACCTGTGCTATAGATGCGGCAAACCAGGACACCAAGCTAAAGCATGCACTGCCGCGAGCCCGAAATGCCTGCTCTGCGAGGCTCTCGGAGCACCATCTGTACACAGGATGGGGCGACTGCCCCCCCCCCCCC
>NT_179220.1:2654-4932 GCF_000188095.3 Bombus impatiens | reverse complement strand
CCCCCCGAAGAATCGAGCAAGAGCACCACCCGCGCATCCACAGCCACAAGTGGCAACAAAAAAGGCTTGCCGTCGCAAGGCGATCCTAAATCTGTGAACAAGGAAGCTGGCGCGGAGGAAGCCATGGAAGTGACGACACTAGGTGATTGAAAAATGCGCATCCTCCAGACAAACCTGGAAAGGTCAAGACGAGCGCAAGGCCTGCTCTACCAAACCATTCGGAAGAGCACGGTCACCCTAGCGGTGGTGGCCGAATCATACAGAGTTCTGGATGGACCGAACCTCCGGAGTCTCCGGAATGGACCGAAAATACGGACGAAATGGCTGCTGTCACCTGGAAATCAACGCTGGGGGCGTTCGCCCACGGAGCCCTGCTGGAGCGTGGCAACGGATACATCGCCGTCGAGTGGGCAGGGATGGTGGTGGTGGGAGTGTACGCGTGACCCAACAGCGGATGGGCAGCATGCGAGGAATTCCTGGACGGAGTTGGCGACTGCGTCAGGCGACGACTTCCCCGGCAAGTGCTCGTCCTGGGAGATTTCAACGCGCCCTCCACGGAATGGGGGACCAGGACCAATGCGCGCGACCGCGCGCTGTCAGACTGGGCCGCGGGGCTTGGACTCCTTTTGGTGAACAGGGGTTCGACCACTATCTGCGTGGCGTGGAGAGTGAGCTCCATCGTCGACATTACATGCGCCTCCCCCGATGCATTCAGGCGGATTTCACGCTGGAGAGTGGCCGAGATTCCCTTTCGGACCACCTCTACATTCATGAACGTGAAGGACACACCTGGACCTGGAACGGCGACTGCGGGCGATGATCGCGGCCCGCTGAGAGGAGGACGTGCGCGCCCACCGCCAAGATGGAGGGTAAAGGAGTTGTATAGAGATCTACTCCGGGCGGCCGCTATAGCAACAGCTTGGAGCTGGGAGGCCTCGACGACGATAACCGAAACAGGCGTGGAAGAGGAGGCTGAGAACCTTTGCCGAGCCATGACAGCAATTTGCGACACATCCATGCCACGAGTCACACCGAGCACGGTGCGGAGCAGAGCAGTCTACTGGTGGAACCCCGACATCGCGGAACTGAAGTCGAGATGCGTCCGGGCCCGAAAACGGTACCTGAGGGCCCGTTGTTGGCGACGACGCGACAAGGAAGAAGTCTCCAAACGCTACGAAAAACAGTGGAAGCAGTCGAGTCTGACCAATGGGGAAGGCCATATAGGACGGTGACGCGAAAACTTCGCGCGAAGGAGCCCCTTGCAATAATGGAGATGGAACCTGCGCTGCTGCTGCAGATCATCGGGACGCTTTCCTCCCCGCAAAAGGACTGTGCGGCAGAACAGTCGCGGGAAATGATAAAGCTGATAGAATGGAGAGATGCCTGGGAGATGACTGGGAAGTCACGGAGGAAGAGATGTGGAAGGCGATCAGAAGAATGGCCTCCCGCGACGTGGCGCCGGGCCCGGACGGAATCTCGATCCGGGTCTGGGGGGAAATGATGGGGGTCATGGCCCCCGGACTTCGACGCTTCTACACAAGTAGTCTGAGAGAGGGAGGGAGTTTACCCCCGGGCATGGCGGACGGCGAGGCTGGTCTTGCTGTGTAAAGAGTGCTGACTGACGATTTCGCCGTCAGCGTACCGGCTGATATGCCTGCTAGACGAGGCCCGCAAACTCCTCGGGAGAGTTGTTGCCACCCGCTTGCAGCGACACATAGTGGGACAGGTGCCAGGTTGGCACCAGGTTGGCATGAAAACCTCGAGTGATGTACGGGGCCCCGGTATGGGCGGACGACCTGATGGCGAGCCGCTGCAGCATCCTGCTCCTGAGAAGGCTACACAGGGTAACCGCCATCAGAATCATTAGGGGATACCGGACGGTGTCTCACGCGTCGGCGACCGCCCTAGCCGCGTCCTCCCCGTGGGAGCTCCGGGCGCTAGCGCTCAAAAAGAGATACACCCACCGGAGAGTATGGCATCCGGGAGAAGATCCGACCGAGAAGGCGGCTCCGAACGACATAGGAACCGCTGAGGAGGACACGTGGGACCGGTGGCGATCCCAGCTGATCAACGAGGGAGGTGAACATCGGGGCGCGGAGGGGGTCCTCCCAAACTGGGAGGCATGGAGAAGCCGCCACGGCTTCCCGCTCACATTCAGAATGACCCAGATACTCGCCGGACACGGCGTGTTCGGTGAGTTCCTGAAGAGAATTAGACGGAAGAGGACAGACATCTGCCACCACTGTGAAGAGGACAGCGACACGGCGCAGCACACCCT
>NT_179220.1:0-2348 GCF_000188095.3 Bombus impatiens | reverse complement strand
GGACGGGAGACGACAGACATCTGCCACCACTGCGGAGAGGACAAGGACACGGCGCAGCACACCCTGGAGCTCTGCCCGGCGTGGGAGCTGCCCCGACACTCCCTGCGGCACGCCACAGGAGGAACATTGACCCCCCCAGCGATTATAGAGGCGATGCTGAGAGGGCCACAGGAATACGAGGCCGCCCGCCTCTTCTGCGAGCGAGTTATGCTCGCGCGGAAAGGGAGAGGAAGAAAAACTCTCACCCTTATAGGATAAGACGATGGAGGAGGATGGCGGTCAAGCGACCTAGAGCCGCTCCATCGCCGTCCCAACGGACCACGACTAAAAGGGGCGATAACGCTAGGGGCAATGGCACTCCTAACGCCAAATTCAATAGCCAGGAATTATTAGGACTGGCTCGAACAAGAGGACGCGGGAAGGGGGTGCAACAGAAGTTAATTCATAAGAGGTTCCTGGAGCACTCTTATCATACGCGTACGATGGTCATCCTGGAATTTTAGTCGGTAGGAGTCCAACACTTCTCTGCTGTTACGCGATTATTAGAACAGCGGAGTGTCCATGAGGATTTCTCCACGTACAAAAAAAGAGGTTGTCATCTCATAACATTGCTACTCGTAATTACTCTCTTATTTGCCATGATATAAAAAGATGTTTCAAGAGTATGGTATTGTATTTCAGAAAGAAATTAGGCTACTCCGGTGAAGATCATCTCAAGGTCACATTTTCTGAGACTTTAGTAATAGTAATATCTTTTTAAAAGGGAAGGCGTCTTTCTATGCTTACCATAAAAAAAATGAGATTAAAACGCATTCGACCTTGTCGCATACTAGGACCTTAAAATGACCTAAATCGAATATATCGCAAGTAGATTGTTGAAGTGGAAGTATTTTTATTTCAATGTTCTAAGGTGCATGATTAAAGATGTATCTAGAGATGTTCAGACTTGAGTGCAAACATGAAAATGCGTATTTTCAACTCTTGTGCAAGCGTATCTCCGGTATAATAAAAAGAGATCAACATTTTGAACGCACATTAAAATAATAAATAATTAGATTAAATTTTATTCTGTTTTTTTATTTATAGATTAACTGCATTTAATAGCCAGGGTTATTAGCGCCTACTGTTTCATTAAAGCCATGCACATGTTACTTTCGTTTTTTACTAGAGGGTCTAGTACCTCAAAAGCTGCTAGCAGGGGATTGTTTTTGAGGCAATCATTATTGTACCTTCACATACAAGGCTTTAGTACACTGAGGCACAGCGATGCACTGTGATATCTTTCAATAAGGCAGTCATTTGTTTGTGGACCACAATTTTAGAGTCATAAAATCAGGAGTATTGCATGAGTATGCTTAAATGGCTACGTGATTCGACATTTTGTTACTACATTGTTCTATCTTTGTTGTCTTTTGACATCTTGATTGAGCAGCTTTGTGATAGTTTTATTTATGATAATAATTATCATCGACGTGGAAAAATTTATCATTCCTAATTGTTGAGAACAATATTGTAGTGATGTTTCTAATTTTCCATGCACATCATTGTACGCATGAGCGAAGTTTTTATTTGAGTGACTTATACGTGATTGGCTGTTGCGATATACAATTTGTCACAAAAACATTTGACTTCAGGATAGATCTTAGTGGGATGTTCTGTATCTTAAATACATAAAGGACAAATAAAGATGTATTATGCTAAAGTGTAATTTTTAGGTTACAAAGATATAAATATTTTATATTTCTTATATATGGTTGTTTGAGTAATAAAGAGAAATGGAAAATATTATCTAATTCCGTAACTATCGATATCTGCCACAATAGCGATTTGGATTGTTTTTGAATATGTTGTCGCCGACACGATACTAACATTTTGCTATACGTATAAACTTCTATTTCTGAGATATCCATAAAAAGCTGTTATTACCACCATAATGAATTTTGCCTATAATTTTGCGTCCGAGGCAACAGCGGCCGACTTAAATAACGACTGACTCAAAATTAACTATCTTTTGTTTATAGTTTATGTATTCAGCAACTAGAAGTTAGAATCAACAATGAATCTAAATTGCCATCTTTCTAAGTGAAATAAATTTATTCTTTTTTAAATTATATATATGTCGGGGTTACATTAAAATTAGGATTAGAGGCGTGAAACGATTATCATAGAACCGGACAAGTAACCGTGGTAGTTAGATACTCGAGAAACTAATGACAATGATCCTAGGTTCAATAACGAATCCGCCGTCGACGGGATGATAGATGAACGTGCTCACAAAATCCCGAGAGAATAACTTTCCCTTCCCGATGATGCCACAGAGGAAAACTATAATGGGGCGTGTCTAAGGA
>NT_179219.1:0-363 GCF_000188095.3 Bombus impatiens | reverse complement strand
GTCTGGGCTGGCATAATCGGACATCTAATTATTGGGCCATATTTTTTGGAAGGAAATGTAACGTCAGCAGCATATTTCGATTTCTTACAAAACAAACTACCGGAATTATTAGAAGATGTACCGCTGAGAACTAGAGGAAGTTTAATTTTTCAACAAGACAGTGCAGCGCCACATTTTAGTCGTCATGTGAGAGATTTTTTAAACCAACATTACCAAGGCTGGATTGGTCGTGCTGAAACACCACGCTCTCCTGACTTAACTCCGCTTGACTTTTATTTGTGGAGCCATATTAAATGAATTGTCTATTCTGAAGAAGTCGCAAGTTGCGAGCAATTGAAAGAAAAGATTATTGTAGCCTTTCAT
>NT_179218.1:0-366 GCF_000188095.3 Bombus impatiens | reverse complement strand
TTTGACGAAAAGTAACAGTCATTTCCTTCCCGTTGGAGATATTTCGACGTTTAAGCGTTCGTTGAACTCCATTTTACACTGCAACTGTAATGCACTACCGTTTAAGCGACGAAGCATGCAACATAGCTCGGAAAACTCCAAGGTTTCGTCGATTTTGTCGAAAACTAACTGTCATTTCCTTCCCGTTGGAGATATTTCGACGTTTAAGCGCTCGTTAGCCGTCATTTCCTTCCCGTTGGAGATATTTCGACGTTTAAGCGCTCGTTGAACTCCATTTTACACTGCAATTGCAATGCACCACCGTTCAAGCGTCGAAACATGCAAAATAGCTCTCAAATCGCGAAGATTTCGTCAATTTTGACGAAA
>NT_179217.1:0-680 GCF_000188095.3 Bombus impatiens | reverse complement strand
ATATTACGACGTTTACGCGCTCGTTGAACTCCATTTTACACTGCAAAAGTAAAGCACTACCGTTGAAGCGTCGCAAAAAGCAAAATATCTCCCAAATCGCGAAGGTTTCGTCGATTTCGATGAAACCTAGCCGTCATTTCCCTCCCGTTGGAGATATTTCGACTTTTAAGCGCTCATTTCACTAAATTTTACACTGCTAATGTAATGCACTACCGTTTAGGCTTCGAAACAAGCAAAATAACTCACAAATCGCGACGAATTCGTCGATTTTGATGAAATCTATCCATTATGTCCCTCCCGTTGGAGATATTTCGACGTTTCAGCGCTCATCTCACACCATTTAAAACTGCAGATGTAATGCACTACGGATTAAGCGTCGATACAAGCAAAATAGCTCAGACTGCAAATGTAATGCACCACCGTTTAAGCGTCGAAACAATCAAAATAGCTCGCAAATCGCGAAAATTTCGTAGATTTTGATGAAATCTAGCCGTCATTTCCTTCGCGTTGGAGATATTTTGATGTATCTTTTACACTTCACATGCAATGCACTACCGTTTAAGCTTCGAAACAAGCAAAGTTGCTCGCAAGTCGCTAATGCAGTGCACTAACGTTTAAGCGTCGATACAAGCTAAATAGCTCGCAAGTCGCGAAGATTTCGTCCATTTTGACGAAAACTA
>NT_179216.1:0-320 GCF_000188095.3 Bombus impatiens | reverse complement strand
TCTCCAACGGGAAGGAAATCACGGCTAGATTTCATCAAAATCAACGATATCTCCGCGATTAGCGAGCTATTTTGCTTGCTTCGACGCTTAAACGGTAGTCCGTTACATTTGCAGTGTAAAATGAAGTTTACCGGGCGCTTAAACGTCGAAATATCTCCAACGGGAAGGAAATGACTGCTAGATGTCATCAAAAGCGACGAAATCTTCGCGATTTGCAAGCTATTTTGCTTGTTTCGACGCTTAAACGATAGTTCATTGCATTTGCAGTGTAAAATGTATTTCAACGAGCGCTCAAACGTCGAAATATCTCCAACGGGAAG
>NT_179215.1:0-476 GCF_000188095.3 Bombus impatiens | reverse complement strand
AAATCACAATTTATTCCAACAACTTTGTAAAGAAGATAGTTACGCTGGTGCGTATGTATAAGATAAGTGAGTGACTACTCTACAGGTGTAAGCCCGGTCAAAAGATGTTGACTGTTTGAAAGATGGAAAATCAGTGCAGTTCGGCGACGATGCTGTGGTGGAGGAAAGCTAAGGATGGGTGTGTCTAGCGCACGGGACCATCGGATTTGTTGGTGACGATTTTGGCGAAGAGGTTGAGGGAAATAGCTTTGTTGTTAATTGGTTATTTACTATGGTGGTGGGTGAAGAAGGATGCTCACCACCCTCGAGATAAATTCCTGAGATTTATGGATGGTACTTGAAACTATTGAGGGTACGCAGTAAGGATCCGAAGACATCTGGCTGCCATCTTGCCCGCGATGTGTAGCCTGGTTTAGGTAGAGTGTTGCTCGACGCAACATCTTCTCTCTCCTCCGTTATTTTCTCTTCCTCTCTAT
>NT_179214.1:0-475 GCF_000188095.3 Bombus impatiens | reverse complement strand
AACTCTCTGCTTGTCCATTGTCCCCAGAGGTTTTAGATGGTCTGTTAATAACCATGTGCAACAGTCAATTATGCACTTAGACTGGGATAAAACCCTTGAGAAACTGTGCGAGCGTTACTGGTTCGAAGGAATGGCGGAGTATGTTTGCAAATTCGTAGAGAACTGCTCGTAGAGAACTGTCACGCTTGTCAAGTTTCGACGGCCAGTCCAGGTAAAATACAAGCTGAATTACATCCTATACCTAAGACCAGCATACCTTGGCATACAGTTCACGTGGACATAACGGGCAAACTAAGCGGCAAAAATGGTTCGAAATAATATGTCATTGTTTTGGTCGACGTCTTCACTAAATTCGCGTATCTGCATCATACTCGTAAAGTAGATTTCCTTAGTACCGTTAAAGCACTTAAGTAGTATATTTTTATTCCGCAGTCCTTGCCGGATAATAGCGGATCAAGAGAGGTGTCCTACCGGG
>NT_179213.1:0-362 GCF_000188095.3 Bombus impatiens | reverse complement strand
TTTCGACATTTAAGCGTTCATTTCACACCATTTTACACTGTAAATGTGATACACTACCGTTTATGCGTCGAAACATAAATGTAATGCACTGCCGGTTAAGCGTCGAAACAGGCAAAATAGCTCGGAAATGAAGAGGACTTCGTCTATTTTGATGAAATCTAGCCGTCATTTCCTTCCCGTTGGAGATATCTCGACGTTTAATCGCTTGCTGAACTCCATTTTACACTGCAAATTAAATGCACAACCGTTTAAGCGTCTGAACAAGCAAAATAGTTCGCAAATCGCGAAGATTTCTTCGATTTGGTGAAATCTAGACGTCATTTCCTTCCCGTTGTAGATATTTCGACTTTTAAGCGCTCACT
>NT_179212.1:367-641 GCF_000188095.3 Bombus impatiens | reverse complement strand
TTATGACGCTTCATGTTATATGGTATAACGTTATAACGTTATAACGTTATAACGTAATACGTTATACGGCATAACGGAATATGGAAAGACGCGTTGACGCATTACGTTATATGGGACGACGTTATAACGTATTACGTTATATGGGATGACGTTATAACGTGTTACGTTATAAGGGATGACGTTATAACATATTACGTTATGTGGTATGCCGTTATGACGTATTACGTTATATTGTATGACGTTATAACGTATTATGTTATATGGGACGACGTAT
>NT_179212.1:0-268 GCF_000188095.3 Bombus impatiens | reverse complement strand
AGGTTACATGGTATGACTTTATAACGTGTTAGGTTATATGGGATGACGTTATAAGGAATTACGCTATATGGGGCGACGTTATAACGGATTACGTTATATGGTATAACGATATAACGTATTACGTTGTATTTTATGACGTTATAACGTAGTACGTTAAATGGTATGACCTTATAACGTATTACATTAGATGCTATGACGTTAAAACGTATTACGTTATATGGGACGACGTTATAACGTATAACGTTATGTGGTATAACGTTATTACGTA
>NT_179211.1:0-448 GCF_000188095.3 Bombus impatiens | reverse complement strand
TTATAATATTACGGTCGTATGTGATTATACATCCAGTTTTGCTGGTATTGAATTTGGTTATCTGCTTTCTAGGACTTTATGTATTTTACATAACACGATTTCTCCAGAGGTTAAGCAACTGTTCTGTATCCTGGTCCATGTTTTGTACCACCATGAGCGGGGGATTGTAGCTGCTCGGTGGTGTTTATCTCTATATCGCGTGTATCTTCGTGTGTATCCTATTTTTCAAGTATGAACAGGGCGTTGCTAGAAAGAAGACTGCCGCAAACAATGCAAACTTGATTGGCTTGATATAAACTCAACGCAAGCATAAAGATAATCACGCGTATTTGTCGAGAATGACAGATATCCAAATAATTTAGCAATTTTTTAGCTTTTATTCCCGTAGTAATGAAGACTATACTACTACAGTGTTGTCCACATAACACGATATATTTATAATTTGAAA
>NT_179210.1:0-258 GCF_000188095.3 Bombus impatiens | reverse complement strand
GCGAAGACTTCGTCGATTGTGACGAAAACTAACTGTCAATTCCTTCCGGTTGGAGATATTTCGTCGTTTAAGAGCTCATGGAACTCCATTTTACACTGCAAATGCAATGCACTACCGCGTAAGCTACGAAACAAGCAAAATACCCAGCATATCTCGAGGATTTCGTCGATTTTGATGAAATCTAGCCGTCATTTCCTTCCCGTTGGAGATGTTTCGACCTTTAATCGCTTGTTGAACTCCATTTTACACTGCACATGC
>NT_179209.1:0-359 GCF_000188095.3 Bombus impatiens | reverse complement strand
CGTTATACCGTATTACGTTATATGGTATATCGTCATATGGCATAACATTATAACGCACTACGTTAGATGGTATTACGTTATAACGCATTACGAATAACATTATAACGTATTACGTTATACGGTATAACGTCATATGGTATAACGTTATAACGAATTGCGGTATATGGTATAACGCGATATGGAATAACGTTATAACGTACTACGTATTATGGTATAACGTTATAACGTATTATGATATACGGTATAACGTCATATGGTACAACATTATAACGTACTACGTTATATGGTATATCGTAATAACGTATTACGTTGTATTGTATAACGTTGTAACGTATTACGTTATATGGTATAACGATATA
>NT_179208.1:0-389 GCF_000188095.3 Bombus impatiens | reverse complement strand
GGCGGAAAATCAATATGATGAGTGCAATCCCTTTTGTGGGAAGTTCCATGATTACTTTATTACATATTTGGTCATGCCGTTTCATATTTGGTCATGCCCCGCTGCTTTCTTGGGATTCAGGCGACTGATTGATTCTATAATCTCTGCAGAAGTGAAGGGGGTCAATAGGAGGGGACATTTGTTATTTTCGCGGCAGTTTTGGAGGAGCGAGGTTTAAATACGTTAGATAGGTGATTAGTAAGCAGGTTGGCTGTTGACAGTTGTTGGTATGTCTGCCGTATATAGTATGTATAGTATTGGTCCTAGGACGCTTTCTTGCGGCGCTCCTGCCTTGATATCCTCAATTTCAGAATATGCATCATTTATTTTTACTACAAAGGTTCTATTGT
>NT_179207.1:0-313 GCF_000188095.3 Bombus impatiens | reverse complement strand
CATATAACGTAATACGTTATCACGTCGTCCCACATATCGTAATACTTCATAACGTTATACCATATAACGTAGTACGTTATAATCTCACATATAACGTAATACGTTATAACGTAGTCCCATATAACGTAATACTTTATAACGTTATGCCATATAACGTAATACGTTATACCGTCATACAATATATCGTAATAAGTTATAGGATCATTCCATATAACGTAATACATTATAACGTCATACAATATAACATGATGCACTATAACGGCATACCATGTAACGAAATACGTTATAACGTCGTCCCATACAACGCAATACG
>NT_179206.1:0-654 GCF_000188095.3 Bombus impatiens | reverse complement strand
TCCATTTTATCCATGTGCGCGTTATATTAATAATTATTCCATATTTAGGAAATCGCAAGTGACATTTCTTCGCAAGTGTAAATAAGTCTCTCAACAACGGATACTATATTACCCGCAATACGCTCAACTTATAATCTCCACACGAGTAGAGAATCGTTCCCATGAAGTGCACGTGTGTGTTCGTATTAAACAAATTTATTTAATTGTTCAAATATATCAATATCACATATGGATATAAATAATTCCCGCCCCGCGTGAATATCTAAAATTATACTCTTCTCATTACAGCGTTAAATTATGATGTCATAATCGGCAAACCTCTCCGCAGCCCGTGAAATAATGAGTGAACAATTGACAGCCCGTACCTCAGAAATAATGAGTGAACAATTGACAGCCTGTACCTAATACAACTACCTAATACCTAATACCAACTATACCTAATACATAGTAAATTATAGTAAAATTATAGTAAAATAGCCTAATATATAATAAATCTCATAGTACCATATCAATAGTACATTAATAAATAAAATAGATATTATAATGAGGTCCACTTACTAAATAATCATTCAAATCTACTTTCAGATATCGAAAAACCTCGTTCACTTAGCACTACGCCAGCCAAGTCTTACCTCTCAAGTAAGAACAAGTACG
>NT_179205.1:0-323 GCF_000188095.3 Bombus impatiens | reverse complement strand
GAAATATCTCCAACGGGAAGGAAATGACGGCTATATTTCACCAATGTCGTCGAAATCTTCGCGATTTGGGAGCTGTTTTGCTAATTCCGACGCTTAAAGGATAGTGCATTGGATTTACGGTGTAAAATGGAGTTCAACGAGCGCTTAAACGTCGAAATATCTACAACGTGATGGAAATGACTGCCAGTTTTCGTCAAAATCGACGAAGTCTTCGCGATTTGCGAGTTATTTTGCTTGTTTCCACGCTTAAACGGTCGTGCATTGCATTTGCAGTGTAAAATGTAGTTCTACGGGAGCTTAAACGTCGAAATATCTCCAACGGG
>NT_179204.1:0-406 GCF_000188095.3 Bombus impatiens | reverse complement strand
TCAAATGCGCAGAAAAGCACCTAACAGCGAACTGCCCACACGCGGGAAAAATAAACGACGTAAAATGTTACAGTTGCGGTAGAAATCACCCAGCGAGTTACAAAGGCTGTCTAGTAAGAAAGCAACTTCAAGGTAAACTTTTTCCGCCGCTTCGTAACAGGATACACAACAATTTCCACACGCAACAGGACAACACAGAACCTACGTCAACACTTCCGACACTTAGGTGACAAGTATATACACAGCACGCAAGGAACAATAACCACACTAACACCAACACCGCTAGAAACCGAAGCTACGCGCAAGTAGTCAACCGGTCGTCACCCTTAGACAATCAAAAACAGAACAACCACAGCAAGGACACTACAGAAATCAAAGAGTTAATAAAACACTCCATAAAAAACAC
>NT_179203.1:0-381 GCF_000188095.3 Bombus impatiens | reverse complement strand
TACCCGTGAAAATTTAGGGACGAGTTTTCGGAAATAAAAGGCTAAACGTATGAACTGCCTGAGCTGTGTGACAGCCGTTGACGCAGGCAAAGAGCTCAAGGCGTGCGTTTTACTCGGATTGGGACGAACTGCTCCGTCGTAAATTACATATTCCAAATAGAGTACCGATGCCTTTAGAAAAGAACATTTTGAAAAGTTAAAGGAGAATCCGGCTTTTACAAGGGTATCTAGTACGGTGTGCAATCCTTTTAGAGCTTGATCTATCAAGTCGGCAATAATTAGGACATCATTCAAATAGACGACAACGTACGAAGGGCACGTTAGCTGTTATACATGTTTTCAAAGGAATATCAAGAATGATCTCTCGTTTCGTTTGTTCGC
>NT_179202.1:0-845 GCF_000188095.3 Bombus impatiens | reverse complement strand
ATTACATTGTCCGAAAAGTTTCTTTCGTTTTATAAGGAAATAATAGAGCCACAACATTTTTTGCTTTATATTTATTTATTGAATTACGTATAAATGATATATGTTCTAACAGAACCAAATGAATTTTAATTTATATGTAAAAATTCCCAAGTCCCTCCATTCCAATATGTCGCATTAATGACTTAATTATTGTATTTGTTGTTTCAGGTGAGTAACATTGAAATTTGTTATGGACATCTCGTTGATCACGTCGGATTGAAATAACTAAGACATAACTAAAGGTACTGTCGTTATTAGTACGTTTATTTATTGTTATATGAATAATTTTATTACAGTAATAGGACGTTTGATATATTGATTGATAATATTTATAAAAATATTATAGGAATGCTAAAGGCAAAATACGAAAAGTTCAGAATTATGAACATAGTGTACAGTTAAAATGTTCTGCAGCAGTAATCGATAATTATGTGGAAGTAATAATTAAGAAATTTATTTCGTTCGATATCTAAGACCAAATAACGATACTTCTTAAATTATAGCAGCGATATCGAATATGACATTGTTTTCGATTCAATTACCAACTAAAATTATAGTAAAATAAATATAGATAATAATAATAAAGAAATATAGAGAGACAAAATATATGTAATAAAAAAGTTAGTAGCATCTCCTAAATATTTATTGTGAAAAATCTATTGACTAAGTACAACTGTGATACAGAGAAGTAGGTATAAGTATATATTTTTTTTTAATACCCAGAAACACTGCTGCAGGCCACAATTTTTTCTTCTCTAGGTCTTGGCTGATTTTGTGTACTATCCGATGAATTTGTTCTGTTGGAT
>NT_179201.1:0-294 GCF_000188095.3 Bombus impatiens | reverse complement strand
TATAACGTTATCACGTATTACATAATATGATATAACGTTATATGGTAAAACACTATAACGTATTACGCCATATGTTATAACGATATAACGTATCACGTTATATGGTATAACGCTATAACGTATTACGCCATATGGTATAACGCTATAACGTATTACGTTATATGGTATAACACTATAACGTATTACGCTATATGGCATAACTTTGTTACGTATTACGTTATATGTTTTAACGCTATAACGTATCAGATTATATGGTATAACGTTATGACGTATTACGTTATATGGTATATCGCT
>NT_179200.1:0-437 GCF_000188095.3 Bombus impatiens | reverse complement strand
TAACGTAATACGTTATAACGTCATCTCGTATAACGTAATACGTTATATCGTTAAAACATATAACGTCGACCCAAATAACGTGATACGTTATAACGTCATTATAACGGCATACCAAATAACGTAATACGTTATAACGTCATACCATATAACGTAAAACGTTATAACGTCATACCATATAACATAATACGTTATAACGTCATCCCGTATAACGTAATACGTTATATCGTTATGCCATATAACGTAATACGTTATAGCGTCATCCCATGTAACGTAATACGTTATAACGTCGTGCCATATAACGAAATACGCTATAACGTCGTACCATATAACGTAATACGTTATAACCTCATACGATATAACATGATGCATATAACGGCAAACCATATCACGTAATACATTATAACGTCATCCCAAATAACGTAATACGTTATAACGTC
>NT_179199.1:0-336 GCF_000188095.3 Bombus impatiens | reverse complement strand
TATGACATTATACCATATAACGTAATACGTTGTAGCATTATACCATAAAGCGTAATACGTTATAACGTTATACCACATAATGTAATACGTTTTTACGTTATACCATATATAGTAATACGTTGCAACGTTATACCCTACGTTATACCATATAACGTAATACGTTATAACGTTATACCATATGACGTTAAACCATATAACGTAACACGTTATAACGTTATACCATATAACGTAATACGTCATAACGTTATACCATATGACGTTATGCCATAAAACGTAATCCGTTATAACGATGTGCCATATGACATTATACCATATAACGTAATACGTTGTAGCATT
>NT_179198.1:0-499 GCF_000188095.3 Bombus impatiens | reverse complement strand
GAGATATTTCGACGTTTAAGAGCTCGTTGGACTCCATTTTACAATGCCGTTAAGAGTAATAATAATAGAGATAATAAAAAAAAAATTTTTCTGAAATAGTCCTTAGACTATTACTGGTGGCAGCAACTACCGTATTAATCAGAAATCTAAATCAATATTTCATACACAATAATATCATTTCAATATTTCCCTTCCGATTAAACTCAATTCAAACAGAAAATAAATTCAATGAAATTAAAATTTAAAATTTGATCGATTTAAACAAATAAATACGTAATATGGGCATGTTTCGACTCTGAAACTGGAATACAGTACAATAGGCGTGTATAACGGAGTGAAATAAGCGCTTAAACGTCCAAATATCTGCAGCGGGAGGGAAATGGTGGCTAGTTTTCATCAAAATCGACGAAATCATAGCGATTTCTGAGCTGCTGGGCTTGTTTCGACGCTGCAACTGGCGTGCATTACATTTGCAGTGTAAAATGCAGTGAAACGAGCG
>NT_179197.1:0-273 GCF_000188095.3 Bombus impatiens | reverse complement strand
TATGGGACGACGTTATGACGTATTATGTTATATAGTATAACGATATACCGCAATAGGTTATATGGCATGGTGTTATAACGTAATAGATTATATGGCATGACCTTATAACGTATTACGTTATATGGGATGACGTTATGACGTATTACGTTACATAGTATGACGTTGTAACGTATTACGTTATATGGGATGATGTTATAACGTATTTAGTTATATAGTATGACGTAAAAACGTATTACGTTATATGATATGACGTTATAACATATTACGTTATAT
>NT_179196.1:0-1664 GCF_000188095.3 Bombus impatiens | reverse complement strand
GTTGATAGTTCAAAACTTACTCTTGATTTCTTTTCTGTTCCACGTTGCAAAGGTGATATCGGTGCGTAAATGTTTATAGGGACGGCGGTTGTTGCAGTATTAATATTAGGTGTATTATTAACGATGTTTTTCTTAATTTTACAACAAAACATGTGAATACATAATTTTGACAGTCCTATCTTATTGAGCAGATACAAGCATATGAGTCCAATGGATATATATCGTATTATCTGCAACGTAGTGAGGCCCCAAGTTTTAATTCGTGTCATTCTGTGCGAAAAAGTTAATTGATTGGCTTTATTTTCTATTTGATTCAGGGTATTAGTATAATCGTTTAGATTGCTCATTACTTCAGGAGTTTTTTCTAAAGTGTCAAGCATTAAGGATAAGTCTACATTACTAGTTATATTTATAATTTTGGTCTTAATATTATAAAAAACGCTCTTGGGGTTACCACTGATTCTCATATGGTCGTCTCCATACAATATGTCTACAGTTACTTTAGTTTTTAACAGAGCGGGTTGCTTCAGTTTAACAATTTGATGTCCTTCTTTAGAGAATATATTGAGTTCTATTGGTTTTTCTGGTATAGCTATGTAGTGATTTTCGCTCTTGAGTGGTATAAAAGTTATTTCTACGATCTTATAGACCGCGAATTTACAGAATCTCATGGTATTGTCTACACTAATTATTTCAGATGCGCAATCGTGTTTTGAACGTCTATCATTTATAGGTTGAGTTTGTTTACAAATATAAAATTCGTGTTTGATTCGACATTGCTTGTCCAAATACATCTGATCTACATTCATATAAGTTAATCCTGAAGTGAAAAATATTGGATGTTCGACTAATGGGGCGAGAAATGCTCCGTTCTTTTGAGTCGGTATGGGGTATACCTGTTCTATTTCCCATTCTGAGTCAATTATCATTGGAATTGAAATTTTAAAGAAGATCTTTTCATTTTGGACAAACAGTGTGAGTGTAGAGACGTCTAAAATGTTTTGGAAATTATTTTCTTCTGGTAAAAATTTTTTATTCATAATCTGCCTTTCTAAAGCTTTAGCGTATTGTTCTAAGAAAGTGTGATGATCCATGATCTGGGGGCTAACAATTCCTTGTTTTCCTAGTAAAACCAAATTGAGTATTTCATCGAGTTGAAAATGTAGATCCGACAAAGCACTTTCCATAGAAATAATCTTAATTACTAGAAGCTCCTGCTTCTTTACTGCGTTTACTTTTTCAAATTGTTTTACACTGTCAATGTTTAAGATTTTCCTAATTAGAGCAGTTTGGTTAGCTACAATGGTTTTTAATTCATTTCCTTCACTTAATAGTTTGTCAATATTCTGGTTTATTAATTGTAAATCGTCAGAATCTAAAGTTCCGAAAAGTGTTTTGCTAATTGAGCCTATAGCGTTTATCAATCCTCTCTTAACTCTAGAACGAGTTAATAATTTCAAATGTGTTCCTAGTGTTTTGACATTATTAAATTTGTTAGTTAAGGAAAGTATCTCTGGTTCTATTTGACATGAGGGGGTACAATGTTTTTGGGTCTCTGTTATATGTTCTCCTAATGTATCGATGTGATCAAATATGTCGTTTACATCTATTCCTATAGTTTTTGGTGCTGAGAAAATGTAGATATAATGATTCAATAGAGCATC
>NT_179195.1:0-642 GCF_000188095.3 Bombus impatiens | reverse complement strand
CGTTGGAGATATTTCGACGTTTAAGCACTCATTACACTCCATTTGACACTGCAAATGTAATGCACTATAGTTTAAGCGTCGAGACAAGCAAAATAGCTTACAAATCGCAATGATTTCGACGATTTATGTGAAATCTAGCCGTCATTTCCCTCCGTTGGAGATATTTCGACGTTTAAGCGCTCATTTCACTCCAGTTTACACTGCTAAAGTAATGCACTACCGTTTACGCGTCGAAACCAGGAACATAGCTCGAAACACCCAAAGATTTCGTCGATTCTGAAAAAAAGTAAGTGTCATTTCCTTCCCGTTGGAGATATTTCGACGTTTAAGCGCTCGTTGAACTTCATTTTACACTGCAAATGCAATGCACTGCCGTTTAAGCTTCGAAATAAGCAAAATGGATCACAAATCGTAAAGATTACGCCGATTCTGATGAAATCCAGCATTCTGATGAAATCCAGCAGTCATTTCCCTCCCGTTGGAGATATTTCGACGTTTAAGCACTCATTACACTCCATTTGACACTGCAAATGTAATGCACTTCCGTTTAAGCTTAGAAACAAGCAATATTGCTCACAAATAGCGGAGATTTCGCCTATTATGACGAAAACTAACTGTCATATTCCTCCCGTTGGAGATTTT
>NT_179194.1:0-578 GCF_000188095.3 Bombus impatiens | reverse complement strand
CTTGGAAAATGATACATCGAGCAATTTACCGAGTGTCTCAGCAATCGTATTTTTGTGTTTAAAATTATTCTACGCATAGTAAAGAGTTATTCCGTTGACCGTGGATTCGTTTGAACCCCGGAACATTGTTAATAGCGTTAATTAAATTCATTATTCGTAAAACCTATCTATCGTTAATCTCATTATTAGTTAAATTTATTATTCGTAAGACGTATTATTCGTTCCTCTTATTGTTCGTTTAACTTATTATTCTTTAATCTAATTATTATTTAAACTTATCGTTTGTTAATCTTATTATCATTTATTTCTTGTTATCATTTATTAAACTCATTATTCATAATATTTTGTAAAATCTTGTTTATTCGCGTAAATATATTCTCTGTTCTGTAAAACAATGGATAATTCAAACGAAGAATCATTACGCGCCTTAAATCCTAATGATAACCCGACATATATATATTTACGAGAAGGAAATTCGCACGGACGCCAGGCCGCTTCTGGGGAAAGCGGCGCGGTAGTGTCGTACTCCATCCGACTAAAACCTCCACGATGACCGTCCCGGCTGCGATCGAGAGAGG
>NT_179193.1:0-378 GCF_000188095.3 Bombus impatiens | reverse complement strand
TATACCACATAACGTAATACGTTATAAGGTAATACGAGATATACCACAACGTTATACCATATAACCTAATGCTGTGTAACGTTATACCATATAACCTAATACTGTGTAACGTTATACCATATAACGTGACACGTTATAACGTTATACCATGTAACGTAACACGTTATAACGTTATAACATATAACGTAATACGTTATAACGTTATAAAGATATACCTTATAACGAAACACGTTATAACTTCATACCATATAACGTAACACGTTATAACGTTATACCATATAACGTAATATGTTATAACGTTATACCATATAACGTTATATCGTATGACGTTATACCATATAACGTCATAAGTTGTAACGTTATACCATATAACGTAAC
>NT_179192.1:0-1476 GCF_000188095.3 Bombus impatiens | reverse complement strand
CGCCCCTGCTGCGTCGATTGTTTCGATGGCGTGGTGGGACCGTGCCTTCCCGTTTTGCCTCGTAATGTTTCGTTTTTTTTTTTTCTTATTTCATCTAGGGTTGAGCTCGAAGTGGAGTAGTTTGCTGGTCCCGGTTGTGGATGAGGCTCTGGTTCAGATTGCAATATACTGTATCTATTTTTTGTTATGATCGCTGGAGGCGAAATAGCTCTTGTGGGCTTCATGTTTTTGATTTCGTTGGCCTTTTCTTCTTGGCTGGAGTGATAATCTACAACTGTTTCCTAGGATGTTTGCTAGACTTTTCGCCCTGGCAACCAGGTTAGGTTGTGGGTTGAGTTTCCGCGTCTTTTGAGCGGGAAGTCTTAAGATATTGTTAATTTCCTTGTCCGCTTTTTGCGGATTTATTTTTCTTTTGATGGGTTTTCTTGTTAATTCTAAAGTGGGTTCCGTTGCCTTGCCTTTTGCATCATTCTCTGTAAATTCTATTTTTTTATATACTCTTATTTTGTCTTATTTTTTTTAAATTTTACTTTTATTTGTTTTTTTATTTATAGCGATGATGTCACTGCAATATTTTCAGGACCTAAGTCTGATGTCCCTCTTTGGGCTGAGGGGTCCGTCCTGTTTGGAGATTAATGATCAACCGTTTTTAGTATGTGTACTACCGAAGGAAGTAATATCGTTCTCATTTTGGCACACACCACCTATGTTTCTTTAAATATTCTATTTTTTGATCATCAGGAACAAATAAGAAAAGTGTTTACTTCAGCCAACGCTCAAACCGCGTTGAGTGCACTCGTTCTCGTCCGATCACGAAAATTAGGGAGCGCTGGGCACGGATAGTACTTGGGTGGGGTGACCGCCTGGGAACTCCGTGTGGTGTTGGCTTCTTTTTCCTTTTCCAATATTTTTACTTTTCTTGACAATCTATTTTTAATAATCTACAATCGAAGCATCGAGAAAGAGAAATGTTTTACTATTACGAGACCATTGCCATACATTGTATCATTCTCATTTTGGCACACACCTATATTTCTTTAAATATTCTATTTTTTGACCATGGAAAACAAATAAGAAAATTACTAATTTCAGCCAACGCGCATACCGCGCTGAATGCAATCGTCCTCGTCATATAATTACGCTGAAACAGGCTAGGAAATCAACTGTCCGCGCAAAAGACGGGGAAACTCAACCCCCAACCAAACCTAGTTGCCAGGACCAAAGGATTAGAAGATATCCTGAAAAACACAAAAAAAGAGCATCTCTCCGCCCAGGACGAAAGGACTAAGGAAGTCGGAAACATGAGACCCATAAAAGCTGCCTCGCCCACAGCGATCTCAACAAAAAACAGATTTAGCTTACTAGAATCAGAACCACATCCACAATCACAGCCGGGACCAGCAAACTACTCCACTTCGAGCTCAACCCTAGGCACGGTCCCACCACGCCATCGAAACAATCGACGCAGCAGGGGCG
>NT_179191.1:0-311 GCF_000188095.3 Bombus impatiens | reverse complement strand
TAATACATTATAACGTCGTCCCATATATCGTAATACGTTAAAACGTCATACCATATGACGTTATACGTTATAACGTCTTCCCATATGACGTAGTACGTTATAACGTCGTCCCATATAATGTAATACGTCATAACGTCATCCCGTATAACATAACACGTAATAACGTCATACCATATAACCTATTACGTTATAACGTTATGCCATATAAGGTAATGCGTTACAACGTCGTCCCATATAACGTAATGCGTTATGACGTCGTCCCAAATAACATAATGCGTTACAACGTCGTCCCATATAACGTAATACGTTAT
>NT_179190.1:0-964 GCF_000188095.3 Bombus impatiens | reverse complement strand
CCAGTGGTGTGTGCCATTTTGATTCTTCGACAGTTAGGTAACCCCCTCTTGAATGGTACGAGTAACCTCCCGTCGAATGATACGGAGTCTTGCTGTAGTTCTGATTGCGATTGTCTTCCGATTTTTTGAAATAACTCAGAACGTCCTTGTAGGACCATCCCGGATTGCCCAGTTGTTCCCAGATGTCGTAATCTTTTTTGTTACCACGAACATAGAGCATGTAATTTATCGTGCTGCTGCCTCCGATCACTTTGCCACGTGGCCACAGGCAGCGACCCCCCTCCATCGCTGTAAGCAGAATTTGCGATAAAATATAGAAGACGATGCGAATAATAAGTAATCGATTATTAATGTTGGTTGGTGATCGATCAGAAGTTTATATCTCTTTGGGTGCGACGATAAGATCATTTGTCAGTTAACGTTAATGGGTTAACGTTAGAACTACGTAAACGTACCTAAATATTATATATAGGTCGGTATAATTCAGACAATATTAGTTAAACTAAATAGATCTATACAATTATTTAACTATTTAAGCAAAAATCTGTATTAATCTTGTTAAAAATATGTTATGTATCTTTCTATGAATTTTAAGAATCAAAATTTCCCGCCACTCATATAGATGTATTGGGTAATTCTGGTATGTAAGGATGTATAGTTATGCGTGCATTAGTATTATTAGATATTAATTACCTCTACAGTAATTTGGATTGGGCTCTGTCGTGTATTTCCAGTCGATCTCGGTGAGCTGCAGATTGGCGACAAGAAGAGGAATATCATATATAACGCTTCCATCGCCACCTGCTTCCAAAAGGAGTACGTTCCAGTCTTCTATCTCTGACAAACGACTCGCCAAGACAGCTCCTGTAATATGAAAAAATTAATTTATTTAAATATCTCAAATATTTTTATATCAGAAGTTGTTAGTTGAAATTCAAAATTTGTCGATACTACAAATAGGATT
>NT_179189.1:0-352 GCF_000188095.3 Bombus impatiens | reverse complement strand
ATGTAAAATGGAGTGCAACGAGCGCTTAAACGTCGAAATATCTCCAACGGGACGGAAATGACACTTAGTTTTCTTCAGAATCGAAGAAATCTTCGCGATTTGCAAGCTATTTTGCTTGCGTCGACATTGAAACTGCAGTGCATTGCATTTGCAGTGTAAAATGGAGTGCAACGAGCGCTTAAAAGTCGAAATATCTCCAACGGGAAGGAAATGACACTTAGTTTTCTTCAGAATCGACGACATCTTTGCGATTTGCAAGCTATTTTGCTTGCTTCGACGCTTAAATTGTAGTGCATTGCATTTGAAGTGTAAAATGGAGTGCAACGAGCGCATAAACGTCGAAATATCTCCA
>NT_179188.1:0-5395 GCF_000188095.3 Bombus impatiens | reverse complement strand
GTGTCACCTCGAGCCTAAGCCCACTGTCACAAATCTCGGGCAAACATAATCGGATTGAATCGTAACAATTACTTCTAAGTTTTATTATTTAAGTACAGCTATAATAAATAGTCTAGACTAAAGTATTGGAGATCTTCCCAAAAATTCCAAAAGAAAGGCCCCGATGTCCCTTCATCTCCGGCATGTGTATATAACAATGCACGGAATTTATTATAGAATATCAATCTATACAATTTCATTTTGTTTTATAAGGCGAAACTTCCAATATGTATATGTCGGAGATGAAAGGAAAACTGGAGCCTTCCCTTTGCAATTTTGGGAAAGTCTTCTAATGCTTTAGCCTAGATTTTATCATAGCTGTAATTAAGCAGTTGTCATTCAATCTGGTTGTAATTGTTCGATATTTGTGATAGCGACAGTGGGTTCGAGGTGACAACTGGTCGCCGAACGTAGCCACGGCCACGGGATAAACGTTTTGCCTGACGAAGGTGTAGATCGGTTGTATTGTTCTCCCTATAATTTTTTGTGTTTAAAATTATTCTACGCATAGTAAAGAGTTATCCCGTTGACCGTGGATTCGTTCGAACCCAGGAACATTGTTAATAGTGTTAATTAAATTCATTATTCGTTAAATTTATTATTCGTAAAACATATTATTCGTTACTCTTATTATTCGTTAAACTTATTATTCTTTAATCTAATCATTAGTTAAACTTATCGTTTGTTAATCTTATTATTCATTAAAGTCAATATTCATAATATTTTGTAAAATCTTGTATATTCGCATAAATATAATCTCTGTCTCGTAAAACGATGGCTAATTCAAACGAGGAATCGTTACGCGCCTTAAATTCTAATGTTAACCCGACATATACAACTGACGTAAATCTACAAAAAAGAGTTTCTTAAATTGTCATTACAGAGTTAGACGAAAGAAGCTGTGAAAGGTGAACCGTGCTATTTTCTTCGCGATTCCATTCAATTGCAAGTTTCTTACATTTAGTACATTAATTCTGTTACGACCGTTCGCGGAGAGACGCGGTCGCTAGGAAAACGCGTCAGCGAGAGGCGTAAATTCTCGCTACGATTCGGTTAATCGACGCCGCGAAATAGTCGTTCCCCTGTTTCGATTAAGATAACAGAGGTGGTTCAATGAATGTAACACTGTATGATAAGTTATATCGCCGTTTATTCTAACAACTTGTAAAGAGGGCAGTTACGCTGGTGCGTATGTATAAAATGAGTGAGTGACTGATCTACGGATGTATTCCCGGTCAAAGGATGTTGACTGTTCGAAGGATGTAAAATCAGTACTGTTCGGAGACGGTGCTGTGGCGGAGGAAAGCTAAGGATGGGTGTGTCTAGCGCACGGGACCATCGGATTTGTTGGTGACGATTTTGGCTGAGAGAGTGAGGGAAATAGGATTCGTTGTTAATTGATTAAACGAAAGGTATTAACCGCCCTCGAGAGAAAGTGGTTAGTGGGAGGAAAGTTGCATCATACGTGAGAAAAACTAACTTTCCCTTGTCAAGCCGTAGTAGACAAAGGTCTTTAGAAATGCTTCGGAAACAGACGTTTGTTCAGTTTGAAGGACCTCGACTAGGAAATTCCTGAGATTTATGGAAGGTACTTGAGACTATTGAGGGTACGCAGTGAGTATCCGAAGACATCTGGTTGTCATCTTGCCCGCGGTGTGTGGCCTGGGCTAGGTAGAGTGTTACGCGACGTAACAAATTCTTTCAACTTCTCGACAAAACTCGTTATTTGGTTCGATTTCAAAAACATTGTTCCCCCTTAAATGATATTAGAATATTTTCGCGAGCCAGTATATATAGTACGTATCGGTATATAAAATAAATACAGGATAAAAAAATAAGCCACTATAGCGTGATTCTAGAGCCACCTCGAAATTCAAAATGGAATTTTTTTGCATTGCATTATATGGAACTCATTCTCTCGAAAAATGTTGTTCCATTGGCTCTTGCATTGGCATTATTTACAACATGTTCACATTTCACAGTTCGGTAGAAAGTAAATAACGTGATATTGGTGAGGAAATAGAAAATTATTCGAGGGCACGTGAGATACGGCCAAAATAGAACCTAATTTCACTGCTTTAAATTATTAAAAAATTATTTAAACGAATGACGTCGAAGAGGCCACTAAATGATGTTAGTTTCTTTTTTCGTAGGGAAACACGATGGAATATATTATTACGAAGGTAAACTATGATTCTTTTAAAAATAAAATCACATTTCTTTATTCGCTAGTCAATGCATCTCGTTATTCCATATAGGAAAGTATTTATTTGCTTATGTCAAAACACCATCTCAGGAGATATTTATCAAATCATCATTGAAATCATAATTTGTTAAAATATATCCTGAAATAATTGTTTCTTGGCATGAGCAGGCTAATGCTTTCCTATATGAAATGACAAAATATATCGACCATGCGCGGAAAAATGTGATTCTATTTAAAAAAACATAGTGGTCCTTCGTATGTTCACCAGCGAAAAGCTAACAGCATCTTCGTGATTTTTGGACTATTTCTTGAAAGGTTTTTTTCATGCAGTAAATAGTTCTATAATAATGTGAAACCATGGAATTAGTTGTTTCATTTTGTTTATGGTGGATTATTCCAAAAGGTAGATTAAGACACAGTTTCCCTTTCCCTCGTTAATATGAGATTATTTATTTCCCACCCGACTGTGAAATGTAAACGTACTGTGAACAATGTCAATGCAGGATTCAATGGAACTTTAATATCATTTTTTAAGAGAACAGTTGAATCACGACTTATGATTCTTTGAGATCTTTGTTCCTCGTGATCAGTTCTATATGGTGCAATACGAAAAGATTTTGGCTTTAAATTTCAAGATCAATTTTCACCATCATCATTCACGACATATATCTTTTATATATCCAGTAGATAGACAGACAGTGTTTTAAACATTTAATAAAATAATTCATTATCCTTACATCATCTATCTTTTCCAATGTCACTTTAAGGTCATGATGTCAGAAGTCACATTGAAATGTTCACTACGTCAATTATATCATTGCATTGTAGAAGACAGACGTTAATATGGATAAAATCAATGACGTTAAGATTCGCTTTTAAAACGATCTCAGTTCCAGTCCGAGTGCCGCAACCTGCAGACGTGTGTCTAGTGCCCTGTGAAGTTCACAAAACAACACGTGCCGCCCATCCGTCGAAAGTGAATCGAAACAGACATAATCCAAGTGTTTCCTATCTTATTAGTGAAAAATTCTAATGCTCCTAAACTCTGCCCGAATCATAGCCTCATAGCCTCTCGACTAGTTATTCAACTTGAATTAACTGGCTCGATGATAGCCCAAGAATCGCGACCAGGCTCTCTTGAGCAAAACCATAATTACACCGCGCTACCTCTTCCGTGGCAAAAGAGCAATATATCCCACCATATTGACACCAAAAACATTAAAAAGCGTAAACTAGAATCAGTTAAAACAAACGCAAACGCTAACCAGAACGAACAGTCAAGAAGCTGTGTAACCACATACAATAGATACTCAATACTAGAATTCACAAACGACTCCACGGACGTTGCAGATTCACCAACTAACAAACACACGCAAAATATTCCCCTCCCCCACCTATATTTGTTGATGATGTCATCTATATACAAACAATTGTAAAGTCCATTGAGAAAGAAATCAACAAAGAGGAATATAAAGTAAAAATTAACAACAACCTAGTCAAAATTCTGCCGGATAACCCAGACTCATATAGAAAGATAACAAAACTATTAAAAACATTCAATGCTAACTATCACACCTACCAACTTAAACGAGAAAGACCTTATCGAGTGATGCTACTCAACATCCATCACTCGGCTAACTTAGACGAACTGAAGTTCGAACTCCTTAGACTTGTTCATGAAGTAACAAACATTAACAACATGAGGTATAGAATCTCGGAAAAACTCGCTATCCCTATTCTTCATTGACTTAAAACAAAAATCAAGCAGTAAACAAATTTACAACATCAATCGACTAATGAACTCAGTAGTAAAATTCGAACTTCATTTTATAAAAAAAGGAGATAGTGCAATATAAAAGGTGCCAAAGGTACGGTCACACGCAGAAATATTGCAGCCATCTTGTGCGCGGTGTGTGGCCTGGTTTAGGTAGAGTGTCGTCCGACGCAACATACCCTTTTGATAATTGGAACGGAATATCATGGTGGCCAGTTTCGATATATTGCTTGGGCATAAGACATTGAAGTAGTAGAGAATTTTTGAGGACTAGGTACTTGATTGGTTATCTCTTTTGCTCTGGGTTTAGGGTACTTATTTGTGTACAGGGTTTTATGGGCAACGCAACCTTTATAATTCGCAGGATGGTCTGCTTCACAGAGGATGCACTTCGCAGGGCTTTCGACCTATTGGTTAGGTCGATTCCTGGTGCTTTATTATTTTTTGTTTTCTCGATTATGTTTTTAATTTCTTGTGCTGTTGTTTTAGGTATGGTGTAGTGTTTGTCAGTTGAGGTACTAGTGGGTTGCACATCCTCGTCCGTATGGCATTTGGGATTGCTGTTGTTGATATTATGTGGTGTAAATGTGTTGTAAAGGTGGTTGGAAAATTCTTCAGTTTGCTCTTCGTTGCTTCTTGCCCATGTGTTGTCTACTTTTCTGACTGCTGGGACTAGTTTTAGTGGTTTCTTTATTTTTTTCGTGAATTTCCATAGGGAGTAGTTGGAGTTCTCGTGTGCAGAGAATGACTCTATGAATTTTGTGAATTCGTTATTGTTATGCTCTTTTACTTTGTTTTTTATTTCCTTTGCAAGTTTGTTTAGGTATTTTTTGTTTTCTTGTGTTCTATGTTTTTGCCATTTTGCTTTCGTTTTTCTTTTTTCTTTAATTTTTTCAAGTATGTCTGGTGGAATTATTTTTGTTTGTCTGTTGGTTGGTTCAGGTATAGTGGTTGCCCTTGCTGCTTCTTGGATAGTTTCTGTCAATGCTGTTACTGCCTGTTCGATGTATTCGGGTGTTTTCAATGGGATGTTGCAGCTGATTTTGCTCTCAATTATTTCTTTAAATGTTTGCCATTTGGTGGTTTTGTTGCATAGTATCTCTGGGTTGCTATAAAGTATTGGTTTGTGTCTGTATGTAATTATTATGGGTGTATGATCGGAGCTAAGCTCGCGGCTGGGTGTTATTTTTATTTTATTTGCGTTTAGTCCCTTTGTAACTGCAAAGTCGAGTAGGTCAGGAATTTTTCTCAGGTCTGTTGGCCAGTATGTCGGTCTTCCCGTGGATAATATATTGATGTTATTGTTTCTAATGTAGGTTTCCAAGGTTGTACCTCGTGGTGTAGTGATTCTTGATCCCCATAGTGTGTGCTTTGAG
>NT_179187.1:4551-6402 GCF_000188095.3 Bombus impatiens | reverse complement strand
CTTTCTTGTTTGAGTTGGTATGTGTGAAAGTTGGCGTTCAAGGTCTTAAGCAGTTTTGGTGATTTTTCTGCATGCATCAGGGGTTGTCGGCAGAATTTTTACTTTGTTGTTGTTAATCTTCAGGTTGTAGTCGTCCTTGGAGATATCTCTCTCTAAGGACTTGATCATTGTTTGTATGTCGATGACATCATTCACGAGACTCCCTCTACGTCTAAGGCAGGGACTACCGGGCATAGCCTTACTGACGAGTCCACCGGTAGTCCCGGGAGGAAACGCAAAACTCTCTTTTCATCCGCCACACTATCTTTTGAATAACGAATTTTCTTGAATGTAAGAAAAATATGGCTAACAAGTCGAAAATCCAAACTAAGCATAGAAAACAAACTAAAAATATATAAAATGGTCATAAAACTAATCTGGATGTACGGAATAGCACTATGGGGAACAGCAGCGATGAGCCATATAACCAAAATAGAGGCAACGCAATCGAAAATACTCAGATAGTAAACGATAGTAAACGTGCCATGGTACGTTAGGAACGAGGACATACGGAAAGACCTGGGAATACCAACGGTCAAGGAGGAGATTAACAAAAGTGCAAGAAGGTACGGAGAAAGAATAGCAGGGCACCCAAACCCGCTGGCAGCGGAAACGGTCGATACATCAAGTATAAAAAGAACATTAAAAAGGAAACACCCAACAGATTTCACAAAGGACATAACCTAACAAACACGATGATGATACCCCGCTGGGGGTAGCCACCCACATGTTATATTAGTATACCGCTATAATATTTTACCAAATGTCCTACTGGACAAATTGTAAAATCCAAATAAATAAATAAAAAAAGAAAAATATGAAAGAGTCATTATCAATATGCATGATTTTCCGTTTCAATTGTACGATATTTTATGGTTTTCCCAAAGTATTAGAAGTTCTTTTTCCAATTGAAACAAAAGCATGATCGCAATTTTAAGAATTTAAGACTTAAATTTTGCATAAATGCATAAAAATTTCCACTCTACTTATAACTCAAAATTTTAATTCACAATAATTGTTCCGATTATTTATAATTTCGAGAATGTGTAATTGAGGTCGTTTATTTAGATTACTGGTTAGAGATAATGGTTGGAGATGATAGTAAATGATGTTCTATGTACAGTGATTGAGTTGGTATCTTTGATACGTTCATTATGATCTAATTTATCTGATTTAATTATGGAGCAAGCATTTTAGGTAATTAAATTATAACGTAACTAAACCACATATGTAATTGTTTTCACAAAATATTCTAATGAAACAAAAAGGGTAGTTTATGTACTTGCTTTGATTATTAATGACAATAATATTACGGTTCTTAAACAATACTTGAAAAAGTAGTTAATATAAGAAAATATGCTTTTCATTGTAATATTAACAATTATTATATATGTCGGGTTTACATTAGAATTAGAGTTAGGGGCGTGAAACGAATCTTCGTTCGGACTACACCTTGTCGTTATGCAATAGAGAAGACATTGACTAGTGCAAATACGATTATTATAGAATTGGACGAGTAACCGTGGTAATTAGATACTCGAGAAACTAGTGACAATGATCCTAGGTTCAATAACGAATCCGCGGTCGACGGGATGATAGATGAACATGCTTACAATATCTAAGTCGGACTCTTTGTTAAAACGTGGAATATCCACCGAGCGTACAGACACAAAGTAACTCGCTAATACGACCTCACGAGAGAATGACTTTGCGTCGCGATGATGCTGCGGAGGAAAACTATGATGGGGTGTGTCTAAGGACACGAGATCATCGGATTCGTCGAGGATAGCCTTCGTTCAGAAGGCGAGGGAA
>NT_179187.1:0-3002 GCF_000188095.3 Bombus impatiens | reverse complement strand
CGCCTCGAGCCCAAGCTCATTATCACAAATCTCGAACAAATACAATCGGATCGAAAGACGACAATTGTTTAATTACGCCTATGATAGAATCTAGATTACGGTGTTAGGGGATTATCCCGAAGTTCCGAAGGGGAGGCTTCGATGTCCTTTCATCTCCTACATATATTATAAGCCTCATTGTTCATTTCGAACTACTACAAGTATAATACAGTTTGCTATAAGCATAAACCGAAGTTCACAAAGATAGAGGGAAAATAAAGACAAGATAAAGACAAAATAAAGGTAAAAATTCCTGTTTGGTAAACAAAAAATGCATAAAAAGAAATAAAATTGAAAAATCATTTCATAAGAAGGTAACGAGCATAACTACAGTACAATATTTTTAAAAAAGGAGAAAATGATACATCCTTTATTTAATTAAATTTTAAATATTTTAAGAATCGAATCACTACTTAACATCAGTTGTTTAAATTCATTAAAAATATGAAAGAAAAAATATTAAATAAATACTTTTATATCGTTTATCTGTATTAGATTTGATAGATTTAGACAACTAGACGAAACATCTTACATTCTTTAAAGAGGTTCAGGAGCTTTTGCAATGCCCCTCGTGTGCGTAAGTATAATTATTTATTTATGAAAAAATTCTAGGAATAAATAGATCTAAATATTTTGTATGTATGTTCATATTATATGCAATCTGCAAATATATACAAATTTAATAGATTAATTATTCGTACAAATACTATAATTTTCTATTATTATTTAAGTAAATTTTATTAATGACAAAACTCCGTGTCTGTATCTTCTACTGAATCAAATTTGTAATTATTTATTTTAAGAAGCATGTGTGAACTTATTATTTTAGTCCGTATAATTATTGAATATTTATTACAATTTCTCAACAATCTCAGTGAAAATGCACATTGAATGGAAGGATTTAGTGGCATTTCCGTATAATTTTTAAGCCATTGAATATAATGGAACAAGGTTTGAAAATTATTATGATATAATCTCTTTCTAATAATTTATATATAACATATCTTCTATTTATTTCGTTAGTTTTTCAAATGTCTTAAACTTAGTCGTTTGAAACAAATATAACAAAATAAACAAAACTGTTTCTTTGATAGCTTAGAGTTTTTATTTTTTAGGTAATTTAAATTGCAAGTTGGGAACATATTTACTCCACAGATTATACATGGCAGGCACAGAAATCTGAACGATTTTTCAAATGAAATAGAATTTTGAGATTTCAATTTCTTATTAAGCTTTTATGTTAATACAAAGATGCCAATTTATTTTTCGAAAAAGACTCTCTCGAATATTATTCTAGTTGATTCCAAAGATTTCCTATTACCTTTTGGATCATTTCGTTATGGAATGCTGCAATTTTATCTTTTCTTTCAATTCCTAAATATTGGCAAATGGAGGATCACACTCTTTGTTTTTTGGTTTTTGAGGCAACTATCACTAATCGCAATAAATCAAATTTGCCGATCGAGAGAAATAAGAAATATCGTCGTACCATGAAACCGAATGTCCAGAAAACATTCCACGCGCAAACATTCAACACACTGCCATTGTGACGTGCAAAGTTGTATTAGGTTGTCCGAAAAGTGTCTTTCTCTTCCAGACACGTCTTTTACAACGACGCATCTTTATATAAACATGAAACCTAATCTGTCGAACGTTGTGATCTTTATTTTGCTGGGAACAAAATGGATCATACGTAATTCGACAAAATAATACAAAACGGAAAATCCATTATTTCCTTATAAAACGAAAGGAACTTTTCGGACGACCTAGTACCCTAATGGGACCATACAGTGTTCAAGTCGATGCAATTGTGGTTCCAAAGAATTACACAGAATTTTCACATAGCGGTCTTATGTCATCGTAACAGCATAGCCTGTCCTCAAAGAAGAGGCAACGGTACCAAGCAATGCTGCTCCGTATCGTACGGTAATTTTCTGGGTGTGAAAACCTGAACTTCGTGAAGATTTTCAGGAAAATTTTATTTATTGACACAACCAGATAATACAAAATGAGTCTGGTCTGCCATAAGCAGAAAGTTCAGCGCGCTATTTACAGTCAAAATTTCAAGTAACTCTTGAGAAAAATTTAGCTGTTGGACGACAACTATATTGTACGGATGAAAGTTAGGGACCTTGTGCAAAATTCTACGAAGACCTCGACTTGAAAATAAAGCGCTTGCGTGTCTCCTGGTTGAACAGCGTTGATCTCGTTGCATCGCTGTTCTCACAGTTTCGATGTCCTCTGCAATTCGTATTGCACGAGCAACAGCGAGTAGCTTCGTGTTTAATGCAGAAGCACTGTGCCAAAAATTCCGAACCTGTAACTTGATGGAGTTACGGCAATGAACAGTGTCGTGGCGCGGAATTTAAAAATGTATGCGAAATAATTACTTTGTTCGACAATATAGAAAAATCGCCACAGAAGAGTTACCAAAATACTTAGAAGGGAGGATGAAGTGGAAGGACAGAAAAATATTAGCAGGATTCAGACGTGGAAACGAGACCAAAGCAAGGGAATATTGGTAGATATATAAGAAAAGAGAGATTAGATAGATATAAGGGAGGAGGCAATGAGGTGATAACGTCAAAAGACTGATAGAATGTAAAAGCGTAATAGGTAAACGAGATGTAAAACCGAAAGCTCGTCCAAAGCCAAAAGGCACGGACCAAGTAATAATAAATAAAATTAAATAAGTAAATAATTATTTTGTTCTAATAACTGATTCACTATTTCTAAAAAACGTTTCTGATACAAATGCACGATAATATTCGGTTTATCGTGTCATCATTACTGAAATTATCGGCAGGTACGCAAAGAGATACAAGGAAAAAGCTCATAAAAAGAAGACTAAAGAGAAAATACCTCAGTGACCTCACTAAAGAAATAAAATAGACAAACTGGAAGATGGTATTCCGATGGGCGTAGCCATCCACATATTATTTAGCAATAAAGCTAGAAAAATT
>NT_179186.1:0-389 GCF_000188095.3 Bombus impatiens | reverse complement strand
TAAAAATATCTCATCAAGACACGTCCAAATCAACTCCTCGGCTGATCCCTCCTCTGATCATTCCCCCGTGATAACAACAGTCAGTTCAACAATTATCGAGAATACACCTAATGGCTCCATTCGCAACCAACACACCAACTGGCAGCTCTTTAGAGAAGTCTTTACACACTCAACTTCAGCCTTAACTTCACTAAAAACTAAGGAAGAAACCGAAGCAGCCACGGAATACTTAAACACGAGCATGATAAACGCCATCCGCCTCTCCACACCGACAAAGACGTCCATCAGCAAACAAGAATATTCCCAATACATATTAAAAGAATAGCAGAAAAACCTAGACTGAGAAGAGTATGGCAGACCTATAGAACACCGGATGACAAACGCAAACT
>NT_179185.1:0-367 GCF_000188095.3 Bombus impatiens | reverse complement strand
TATAACGTTATAACGTATTACGTTATATGGTATTACGTTACAACGTATTACGTTATATGGTATAACGTCATATGGTAAAGCGTTATATCGCATTACATTATGTGGTATAACGTTATAACGTGTTACGTTATATGGTATAACGTTATAACGTATCACTTTATATGGTATTACGTTATAACGTATTACGTTATATGGTATAACGCTATAACGTATTACGTTATGTGTTATTGCGTTATATCGTATGTGGTATAACGTTATAACGTATCACGTTATATGGCATAACGTTATAACCTGCTACGTTATATGGTATAACGTAATAGCGTATTACGTTATATGGTATAGCGATATAACCTACTACGTTATTTGG
>NT_179184.1:0-8282 GCF_000188095.3 Bombus impatiens | reverse complement strand
CGACTTAGATTTTTGTGAGCACGTATATCTATCATCCCGTTGACCGCAGATTCGTTATTGAACCTAAGACCAACATCACTATTATCGCGAGTGTCCAACCGCCGCGATTGATTGTCGAGTCGATAGTACCCATACTTGTATTAACAGACCGTACCTTCGTTATAACACGATGATGGCCGATTCCAATTAAGATTCATCAAACGCCCACAACTTTATTCCTGACCCTTCTCCGACATATATTTCAATAAAATGTCAATATTTAAATTCTGGATCCAAGTTTTAATTTCTGTTTTTTATTACATTGTAACCATTTGCATAATTAGCAGAATGATTTATATTCTAGCATAAATTTCGTAACAGAGATAAATAATTATATAAGACATATAACGGTTGGAGATACGTGAGCAAAATGGAGAAATAACTTGCTTCTCTGGGTGAATAGATGAACAAAGCTTCAAAACCTCAAGTAATAGTGTTAAAGTATTATAATTTATTAATATAAATCTACAAATATTTTGTGTTTTTTAAAATACGAAATGTGTTGAATTACGAATTAAATCATTTTCTTTCAACAGTTTAATTTTTAGTTGCTTTCAAGTACGTTGAAGCTCTTGTTCTCTAAGAAACACTTCATCAAGTTACCAGCCTTCTTGCACTTGTTGGGACCAGCTGTGATGACAAAAAATAAGAATCATTAAATAATCCTGTTCGTATCGTAAATGCTTTACTAAAATTTTTATTTAATATTTAAAATAGAGACAACATTTTTAACAACGATGTCCTACTCACTGATGTGTTTGCATTTGGAGACCACATTATCAACTTTGTCCGCGGGCGATCCGCCTGCTATCATCTTTTCCTTGGCAACGTCTTCCTTGATGTCTCCATCCTCGTCCATCTGTGCAATAGAAATAAAATCATTTTTCTCTTATCTTCTTCTATATATAGGGTTCCATACGAAAAGAATTTAGGATTTCAGATTATAACTCATAGAAAGGAATAAACGACACTTAATCAATATATAAGTCTTAAAATTGATTTCAAATTTTTCCATCTTAGGACTCCACTTAGATACACGATTCACATGGGAACAGCATATTAAAGCAATAATAGACAAGATACAGATAGCAAGGAGACAAATGTACTAGCTAACAAGTCGAAAATCCAAACTAAGTATAGAAAACAAACTAAAAATATATAAAATGATCATAAAACCAATCTGGACATACGGAATACCACTATGGGGAACAGCAGTAATGAGCCATATAACCAAAATAGAGGCAATGCAATCTAAAATACTCAGAACAATAGTAAACGCGTCATGGTACGTTAGAAACGAGGATACGGAAAGATTTGGGAATACCAACGGTCAAGGAGGAGATTAACAGATGTGCAAGAAGGTACAGAGAAAGAATAGCAACGCACCCAAACCGGCTGGCAGCGGAAACGGTCGGCACATCAAGCATAAAAAGAAGATTAAGAAGGAAACACCCAACACATCTCACAAGGGACATAACCTAACAAACAAACACTCACCTCACTAAAGAAATAAATCAATCAAATTCGAAGATGGTATCTCACTGGGGGTAGCCATCCACATGTTATATTATTATACCACTAAGCTATAATATTTTACCAAATGTCCTACTGGACAAATTGTAAAATTTAAATAAATAAATAAAAAAAAATTTTTCATGTATTCATTTCCTTTCCATGCATTTATAATCCTTTTTAATTAAGGCGAAACGTTTTAAATCGAACGTTTTATGATAGCACGAGAAAATCTAGTATTATTTCTTTTTATGAAAACATCTAAAAATTTGTCTCTGTTTACCACTGATAAACAATGTAATCAACTTGCGAGGAGAAATAATGTATATAAGCTGTATATATCGTATAATATGAAAGGTGGAAAAATGTATTACTGGGTGTTACGTCGGACGACCCTCTACCTAGACCATACACCGCGACCAGACGGAAACCAGATGTCCCCTCATCCTTACTGCTTTGCTAGCTAAGGTCCTTCAGACAGAACAAATATCTTTTTTCTAAATCATTTTTTAAAAAGTATTATCTACTACGGCTTGACACGGGAAAGTTAGTTTTTCGCACGTACGATGCTTCCCACTAGCAACTTTCTATCGAGGGCAGCTAAGACCCTTCCTAGTCCATCAACCTACGTTTATCCAATCAGGAGCAATGTATACTGCCCTCACATTCCTGACCAAAACTGTCATGAACAAATCCGATGTTCCCGTGCGCTAGACACACCCATCGCTAGCTTTCCTCCGATACAGCATCGTCACTGTACTTTACTTCTTCTACACCGCTAGAAAAGTCAACTACTTATTCTACAAAGTCTAAGCACGAAAAGTCTAACTCACATTATCTATCTAAGTCGGTTCTCGGGATTACCGAACATTCACTTCCTCTATTAAGTATCCTCTAGTGCTACGTCCACTAATACACTAAATCTAATTATAAGAGCCCTGCTCTAACGTACATATCTATCTTATCTTCGTGCAATAAGTGATTATCTATCTATCTATGCTCATCAGTGTAATCTAAGTGGTGGAAATATATAATGTATAATTCTGTGAATCACAGTGTTATACAAACTCAATCACCCCTATTATCTCAACGGAAATCAGGGGATCGATCAATTCGTGGTGTCGACCCTCTACCTAGACCATACACCGCGACCAGACGGAAACCAGATGTCCCCTCATCCTTACTGCTTTGCTAGCTAAGGTCCTTCAGACAGAACAAATATCTTTTTTCTAAATCATTTTTTAAAAAGTATTATCTACTACGGCTTGACACGGGAAAGTTAGTTTTTCGCACGTACGATGCTTCCCACTAGCAACTTTCTATCGAGGGCAGCTAAGACCCTTCCTAGTCCATCAACCTACGTTTATCCAATCAGGAGCAATGTATACTGCCCTCACATTCCTGACCAAAACTGTCATGAACAAATCCGATGTTCCCGTGCGCTAGACACACCCATCGCTAGCTTTCCTCCGATACAGCATCGTCACTGTACTTTACTTCTTCTACACCGCTAGAAAAGTCAACTACTTATTCTACAAAGTCTAAGCACGAAAAGTCTAACTCACATTATCTATCTAAGTCGGTTCTCGGGATTACCGAACATTCACTTCCTCTATTAAGTATCCTCTAGTGCTACGTCCACTAACATACTAAATTCAACTATAAGAGCCTTGGTCTATTGTGCATATCTATCTTATCTTCGTGCGACAAATTGTCATCTACGATTTATACCTACTCAACAGTGCAACTTAAGTGTTAGAAATAAAAACCTTATAACCCTGTGAATCACAGTGTTATAATAACTGGATCACCCCTATTATCTTAACGGAAATCAGGGGATCGATCAGCTCGTGGTGTCGATTATTATAATCGTAACGGGAATTTACGACTCCCGTTGACGTCTCTCCTCGCGATTGCGTCTCTTCGCGATTTGTTGAAAATACACTGGGGATGGTATTTTTTCTTATGAACAAAACAGCGATGAACTGTTATATCTATCTGTCAGGCCAGAGATATGCTCTTGATATTTTTCTGCTCTTCACCGGAACGGTTGATTTTTAAATCTATGTTCGTAGCTGTTGTAAGTCTCAGTCCTTTTGTTTTTTATAATTTGATTCAAAGAATACAAATATAGATACAAAAATTTTTTATAAGTCAATTTACACAATTTCGTTACTTACGATTCCGATCTTCCTCAGCATACAGAAGGAGAAACAAGCAAGTTTTTCATCGTCCTGAGCAACATTGCCTTTCTTTGCATTTTCTACCACCTCTGAAAATCGAATAATATTGATTAATGTTCTCTGTTCAATTGTTCGCAATTTGTTTCGTTGTTTGCCACTTACGTGGGTCGACACCGCTCTCTGTGGTGCAAGCTGTCCTGTATTCCTCCAATTTGGCTTTTTGATCCTCTGTGAGCGCCTGAAAATATCAGTATATATTGTAAAGACTTTGAAATAAATATTTAGTGAAATGTTATTAGTAGTTTAAATGATTAATGTTTTCAGTTTGTAAGTATAAAATACACATATGAATTCTTTCTTTTCTCTTTTTGATATGACAATTAACTTTTTAGAGCTATCAGTTCCTTCAACAGATTCAAAAAGAAGAAATTTTATATTTCAATTATTATATTTCTTTCATCCTTGGTGTTAACACAATTCTGTTTTTGCAGCCACTGAGTTCTTTCTTATACATCGCCTTAGTCATATAATAACAAGCTCCGAAATTATTGTTTAATTCAATTAAAAATCTTCTTTATCACTTCCAGGACGTAAGACAGATAAGTCGCACGATTAAAATTAATAAAATCATTATACGACGACTACGATAAAGATATCTTTATTCAGAGAATTCAAAACAATAATATTATATGTAAAAGATAGAAATTTATTAAAAAGGTTAAATAAATTGCAGTTAAAATGATAACAGAAAAAATGAGAAGAGTAAAAGATTTCAAAATTTACCAAAGCACCGACTAGACAGAAGGTAAAGATGATAGCGGGCGAGCGCATCTTTCTTTAAGAGTTCTTGAGGAGCTCGAGTAAACACGATCTGTACGAATGTTCACTAAGAACTGAATACGCATTAAATGTATCTCGAGTTTTTATAGTTATAGCTACAATCATTGACGATGGCACGTCCCATGATTTCTCCCTCCATTGGGTGCGGCCAAATGCTGCTGTATTTCCCGTATGGAAACTCATCGATATTTCGCCTCTGGTCATCTATCAGAATATAATAAAAGAGAGTACTTATTAGTATCTAAAAAAGGACAAAGATATATCGAGATAATTCGTTCCATTCTTGAAACATTCAAGAGTAAAAAAGTGGTTATTCTTAGACAGAATGATGACGTGCATAAATAGAGATAGATCTATAAATTCTCGTCTTTTGAAGATTCGTACCTCTAAACTCATAAATATTAATGTTCAATACAGAAAAATCTATTTGATATATCATTAAAATTTATAAGTCCGATGAAATGCCTGATTAATGAGTATACTATTTAATCTTGCTCAGATTGTATTATAAATTTGTAGTTAGACATACAATTTTTAAGTTTGAAAGTTTAATACTTGATTGACTAATACACTTGATGATACTTGATTAACAACATTTAGTTTGGGCAATATATAATTTAGAATAATTTAATTTCTTTATCAATAGTATGTTCATATAAAAAATATATATAACATTCGTATATGAATTACATTAGCTCTTAGCAAAGAATATTATAATATCACACAATATGCTTGAAAAAACAACAAATCACTAAATGTTCTATCTGCAAAAGGAAGGAGATTCGGCGAAAAATATGAGTATATATCATTGATTAAAACATTCGCAAAAGCCCGTTTCAAAATCTACAAATCATAATACTTAATGAGCACAATCGACAGATTTCGTATATCAATTTCTTGAATAGTACACCTTTCTGAACGACATTGCCGGATCTACCTGACACGAGATTTTTGTTCTCTATCCGAAGTGAAGGTTACGCTGCAGTTCATAATGATCCTACGTATGAGGATTTGTTGATGGCTTTGTATAATCAATTGTACGTCTTAATTAATCGAGTATAATGGTTATTTTCCTTGCGTGATCGTTTTCCAGTAACACAACATTGAAATAATAATATTTAATAACACTTAGATAAAATTTAAATAGGCGAATGATCAAGGTGTTGGTGGTACATGAATTTTCATAATTCTTATTACTATATTAAATGTGAGTCAATGATTTTATAAATTGAAACAAATGGAAGGGCAAGGTTGAGGCGCTAACAGAGAATATTTCACATTAATTCAATTCTAATTACGCTGATATGTAATTATATTGGGAATTGGATAGCTCTTGTTGCTATGCGACATTAAACTCGTAACTGATAAGGACGAATGGAACTATGCACTGAATAACACCAAAAAGAATTTTTCTGTTTTGTTTTAGAATAATATTATATTATTTTTATGCAGGAGGACTCAAGCTGGAGAACGATAAGGCGAGTTCGACGCGATTTCTCGAGGTCAGCTGCTGCACAGGAGAAATGATAAATGTAATGATACAGTATAAACTATTTCCTTCTCTCCAATTGGAAAATACAGAAATTACATTTACCATTCTCGTCGAGATAACGAGACGAATTATAAACTTGCAATTACGTACGATAATAATGAAACATATACATATATAGCTGTGCTACAATTATAACTCCTCGATGATTTGATGGCCATTTATAAATTCCAGGTGGCATAATCTGGTTATGCTGCTATATTTTTAATACTTTTAATGCCTTATGGTAAGCACCAAGAAAATAGTGAATAATTAAAAACCATACACAATGTCATGGACATGCGTTTTAAATAGTTTCTTGAATCAGTTGCACTACACTACAAACGACAAAATTTCAAATACGAATTTTACATTTATTACAATAATCTTAGAATTATTAGAAAATTATTGTTATAAGAAGGTGATGAGAACCTTCAATTAAAAAATTGATACGAGGAAACTATATCGATAGTCCTATATAAAACGCTGTTCTACGAAGCAGGATGTCATCTCTATTTCTTCATCCAATCGATTAAAATAACGAAGAAGTGACTAAAAGGATAAACTGAGGAAACTAAATAATCATTACGTGAAACGAAAACTAATAATAAATTTACATTTAAAGATTATGAAGAAAACTATTTCTTTCAGAATTTGTTTCTATAAGAATAACACGTTGCCTATAATTATGCTAATGCCTATTGCAAGCTATGAATATTGGTACATATTTATTACAATTTAGGGAATTAAAATGTTTAATTGCGAAATATTTTTATTTTATTAAAAAATTATGTATACATCAATTGTCATTTTCTATACACAAAACATATTGATATTTAGTTTAGTTTTTTCTGGTAAAGTTTCCAATGAATAAAGTATTTTATCTAATGACACGAGTAAGGTTATCGCACGTGTGATTTATATATATTTTTTGTTGTGAAGTCAATATAGATCAAAGTTTAATGTTTTTATCTTAATTATCATCGTCATTACTCTCCAACTTTCTATTGTTTTATGAATAATTCTTGTTCTTCATCTAATAGAATCTCCCTAATAGAATCTCTTTCGCCTAAACGAAACATTAGTACCATAATTAATTTGTGATTTAATTGCGACATTAAGATTTCTATTTCGTCAAAGATTTTTTCCATTCTATTGTTTATAAAATAAATTTACGGGATATGAAAATGGAATTACTTTCAATGACAAAAGACAATGCTGCCATCAATATTAAGGCTTTTTAACTATTTGATGCATTAGGACTTCTATGCTCATACATGCACTAACACATTAAAAACAGTTTAATCATTGCATCACAGAATAATACATTAGTCATGTGTAGTATGAAAGTATAACTGTAATACAATGTTTTATAAGTGCTTTATAAACATCAGAGATAAAACTAAGAAATTATTGCTTCATTTCTTCTGTATACAAATGACTGATAAAAATGATTTTATCATTACCAATATTCATCCTTTAATATTTCACAGTACAAACGTATATTATCGAAAGTTAGCGAATATTAATTAACTTATTAACTTTTTAAACGAACGAAATATTACTATAGATTGAAATTTTCATAGAAAATCATCTTTAGTCAAAACTGATTACTGACGACATTGACGTATTAAGTATTAAGATAGGATACGTTCCCCATTTGAAAGCGTGCCACTTCGAATATATAAATAAAATTATATATTTAATACCAAATATATAAAATTATATAAATAAAATTTATGTGCATATATATACTTTGAGATATGATTATGATAGATATGAGATATGTCTATGAAATAGTATGTGTTATTATGTTTTGATACTGTGTGTAGTAAAATTTCGTTGACATATGAACACCATCGACGACGCTAACAAACATACAGCATGTAATGAACATCAACCATAATAATACCAACACCTTTGGTAGTCGAAGCTATGCGCAAGTAGCCAAACAGTCAACACCCTTAGATAATCAAAACCAGAACAATAACATCGACAACGCTACGGAAATCAAAGAACTGATAAAGCTATCCATTAAGAACACGGAAATGTTAGCAAAAATGATAAGTGAACAAAACGCAATCCTTAAACAGCAAACGCCATAAATCACACTCATGCTACAACTACTCACAAACACGCGAGGCAAAAAATAAAAATGGACACGCTTAAAATAGCAGCCT
>NT_179183.1:0-320 GCF_000188095.3 Bombus impatiens | reverse complement strand
ACAGAAAGAAAACGTGACTGTCAACGGTGCTTACATACACTGAAACAATGATGCGATGAACGCATCAAGGTTTTCTGTTCTTTTATGATGTATATTGGCTTGCATGGATGCAGAAAGTAATATATTTTCTTAATTAGTAAGCAAAGCCAATGGGTATATACTAAGTATATATTGATACACTGATGTCATTTCATGAGACTTTGGAATCGATGCGTGGCGTCATTACAATACGTTTCAGCTTATACAGGATGCTCAACGAATTTTCTACGCTAAACTATACTAGAACTACTGTCCCGATGCTGTTCGGGCAGTAAGGGACA
>NT_179182.1:0-824 GCF_000188095.3 Bombus impatiens | reverse complement strand
AACACGATGAGGATGGGGAAGACCATCACCGGAGGCGTCATCTTAGAAGTCCCTGAGGACCAGGGAAGGGAGAAGGCTGCAGCGCTCGCAGCACAGCTGACGCGGGCTCTGGACCCGAACGAGGTCCGCGTGACGACACCCTTCCGAGCCGCGGAGGCAAGGGTGTCCCTGATAGACATAGCGGCCACCAAGGCGGAAATCCAGAACACCCTGGCGAGGGAGATCGGCTGCAAGCCGGAGGACATCCGGCTGGGAGAAATCCGCCCCGCCCGGAACGGACTTGGCACCGTGTGGATACGAGGCCCTGCCAGTGCAGTGAGGAAACTGGCCCAGGCTGGAAAGGTCGCCATAGGCTGGTCGACGGCGAAGGTCGAAGCCATCGAACGGAGACAGTTACAGTGCTACAGGTGCCTTGGGATAGGACACACGGGGAAGACTTGCACCGCCAAGGAGGACAAGGGGCACCTGTGCTTCAGATGCGGCGAACCAGGGCACCAGGCGAGAGCATGCACTATTGCGAAACCGAAATGCCTGCTCTGCGAGGCGCTTGGAGCACCGTCGTTGCACAGGATGGGGGGACCGGCCTGCGCCCCCTCGAAGAAAGGAACGAAAGGAATCGCCCGCGGATCCACGGCTGCAAGAGGCAGCGAGAAAGGCTCCCCGTCGCAAAGCGACCCTAAGCCCGCGAACAAGGAGGTAGGCACGGAGGAAGCCACAAACAAGGAAAGAACACCAAAGAACTGAGAATGCTCATCCTACAGACTAACCTGGGAAGGACAAGGCGAGCACAAGACCTGCTCCACCAAACCATCCGGGAGAGCACG
>NT_179181.1:0-4522 GCF_000188095.3 Bombus impatiens | reverse complement strand
GGTGATATCTGTGCTAATCAACTTGGAGAAAGTGATTAACAGTATTTTCCAATATTTTAGGACGTCTAACAATCTCATATTCTGAAACCGATAATTTTACCTGCCATATTTTCAAACAATACGTAAAGGATGAGAAGATCAAACGTGTTCCATTGCGGTAGAAACCGCATACACGAACAGGCAAGTTGAGTGATACAACAGGGTAATATCTGTGAGATTGTCTTTATTGAGAATGTTGACAATGTGGAAAAGTGTATGAAGCGCGAGACAGCTGTATGAGTGAATGAGAAGCATAGGTGAATAGGACGTGCGAACAGTCCTATTTTGGAATATGGTCGAGAGTTGTGACGAGTTGTGATGATTTGTGTATAAATAGTAAGTTGTAACACTAAAGTATTAGCGTAGGAGAAGTGTTCATGTCAATTTACACTGTCACCCTCTCTCACAATGATGAAATTGTGTGAATCACCGGAGAAATGGCATCACGTAACAAAACTGGAGTTTGCCCTGAGTAACACTAGGGAAACCCGGAGCATATTTATACATGTAGTGTTTTCAATTTTCCGCCTTAAAAATATCTCTTGCGGCTGTAATATCAGCAGAATCAATGGTATGATAATAAAAGGTAATAAATTTGGCAATAAACGAATGTCGATTGAGGGGTACGATTAGTTCATAATGTAAGAAAAAATCAAGCAGTTGGTGAGTTTGTTGGATAAGGTAAGCTTAATTGAAATCATTAAAAGTTAGAATGTAGGCTAAGCAATTGATGATGCATATTTTCATGCCCTGGACTTCTGCTTAATGGGCATAAAATTATTGTTTTTTGTTTTATTGCAATTTAATAACTTTCAATGCGCAGAATAAAAGATGCAAATCTTAGGCAGTCGCCTAGCTTAAACTTAAACGGTTTCATTTGAGGGGGGGGGGGCGTACACCTGCCAAGATATCTACCATTTCACACTCTGTCAACTCGGAAAGGTGCCGATTTTCGCAAAGGGACGACCGAATTGGTAGGAGAGTGATGCAACTTTTCCTTATCAGTTATGTTAATTTACCCCTATAAGCAGATCCCTAGAGAAATTTTACTTCGCGCCTCGTTGTCAAGATTGCACTTGTAATCTCCTCCTTGTTCGCTATATGTGGCAACGTTTCGTGTGATCGTTGCGACGACGCATACTCTTGCAAAAGCATACGAATCATATTCGTTAAACCTAGATCTAGGAGTATTCTGCCTTAAATCCAATGACATATGGAAAAACGCCTCAGGCGCGTGCGCGATATGAAAAGCAATTTTCCTCTCCTAAGAAATGAGAAGAACCGCATGTAGAATCTGTTGAGTTTTCGGAAACAGTGATCGAGTGTAAGGAGTAAGGGAAACATAGCTCATATATGTACATAATCACAGAATTGTTATTCAAAAGCCAACCTTCATCCGTACGACTTCTAAATCGCACGTGAAATGTACTCAGACTAAAAATAAATAGGTAATTAATTCTATTTCCGCAAGAAGTCAAAGAAACTATTCAACTATCAACCCTCACCGCCACCTTGCATCAACACGCAACCGGACACTCATTTCCGCTAGAGTCGCTACATGCTACATACGTAAATACTGTAAATAAGTAAATATCATGTGGCGCAGCAATATTTTTTGTAATTGCGTGATTTGTGTAGAAATTAGAAGCTACCTCTGCGCACAATTACTGAGAATGAGATTTATAAGAACCGCAGATTGCGCGTTAAGCATAAGAATGTAATGCAACATATTACTTCGATTTCGCAGATTTCAGATTTGAGCAATCTGAAAAGCAAAGGAGAATTGATTCGTTGAAATTTGCGCTTCTTGAATTTAATCAGATAGAAGACGCTTGAAGGAACCTGAAAGGGAAACCGAAGGTATCGTTGAAGAAACTGCAACAGCAATACAGAAACATTCAGCATAATTCGTGCAATAAAATTGTATCCCGTGTGTCCGTGTCGTTTTCTATTAGTAGCCGATCTTCAGAAGCCGGATCATACAGCGTGAAAGCTGTTGTTACGTCGCGTCAGATGATCCCTGCGACGTCTTCCGTGGTCTGGTAGCCAAGGCCCACGCACCGTTATACAAACCCACAATAAACCTAAGGAACCACCAGAAACAGAATCTTTTTAACTTAATCTATAATCCTGCAAGTATTTCCGGTTTATGAATGTGTAGAGGCACATGAGTCATTGGTTGATACGGATCGAGGGCGACTCGTGTTGTTGTTGTGCCTCGGAACAGGGGCACCGCCTTGATATACGAAACATATCGATAAACGAACTCCAGACAAAACAAAGTCATCGTTATGGGCAACCGTCGATCTAAGACGAATTCAAATTTTCCGACTCCCCCTCCCCCCGGCCAGCATAAATAAACGGACGCGATAGCGAGCGAGATAGTTATTATCCGAGTCATTATCCGAGTTATAGTTCGAGTTAACACACGAGTTATTTGTCTGAGTTATTGGAGTTATTAATTTGTCTGAGTTATTGGAGTCATTAATGGAGTCATTCAATCATGTCATAAACTAATAGATCTGAATTGACATCACTGCTGCTATTTACTAGCTGCTGCTCTACTCATGCGTGTACTGAGTGTAACTCGAGTGTATACTTTCGAGTGGTGAGGTAGTGATTATGCATTGGCCCAGGTCGCATACCTACAAGTGTAAACGCGGTCGGCGAGACGATAAATCTAAAGAATGAACGACGAACCAATAAGCTCCGAGAGTAAATTGCATTCTCTTCATCAGTTTTTCCTTTTCTTTGGTATTGTAAATGAAAGTGTACTCGTATCCGTAGTAGCCGAATCTCTCTCTCTCTCTCTCTCTCTCTCTCGCTATCCCCTTTGCACACTTCTCAGGTAATCTAGAGTGAACGTAACCTGTATACGACCGATGAAGTTAGGATCCAAAGTAAAAAAATAAAGAAAAAACCTGGGCGTTTCCCGCTCGGCAGCTATGTAGTATGTGTGTACATATGATTGGCAATTACAGAACATACACATATTCATTGTAATTATTTGTAGAATCAAATTATATTAAATATGACGACTATTTACAAAGATTAAAAATCCATATAAGCATATGCATGAATACTGAAGTAAATAGCGAAATGATTTTGTTCAGCCTACGTCTAAACCTTATGTTGCTATGAGAATATCAATTAGGATGAAAATTATTACAGTACTATGGATGACTACATTTAATGTTTATATGTAACCAATTTGAATTTTATAAAAGAAAATATGAACTGGGATTGGAAAAGAGTGATTAAGATTCTTCTCTTTTTCTCAAAATTATAATAAAACTCCCTCAAAAATGTTTGATAACAATTCGTCTATAAATACCATTGTCATGACTTCAGAAGAGAAAAGAAGTATTCTCCAAAACGCAATCTAGGAGGAAGTTATGTCATGCGCGTGCTTCTCAGTTCCCGGCGAAAGCTCTGTCGCTTTTACATCAAGTAGAATAATATTGACTATTTTCAATTATGATCAAAATTAGTAGAATATAATATAAATGTAGAATATATAGTAGAAATATAATATAAATTAGTAGAATATAAATTATAATTTTATTACACTAAATCTTCTATTCTACTATAGGGTGAAACAACTTTATTATTCGAGATACATATTCAGCATAGTTTCACTAAAAGTTGAAACAATGATTAAGATCTAAACCTATCCATTCGCAATGATGTATCACATTTCATGTGCAAGAACATTTTGCGGTAGAAAGGTTTTACGATGAAAACTAGCTTTGAAATGTTTCTTATGTTTCAAAGACTTGTTTTGATCAGAGAATCGACTGAGGACATACCTACTAATATTCCAGTCACAGTTATTGATATAAAACATTATTTGGGAATTAACAGAGAAAAAGTATAAAGTAGAGTCATTAAAGTTCAAATAAAATGGAACCATTATTCCATTAGATGTAAAATGTAATACACTTAAACATAATTGGTAAAATAATATTTAGGCTAAGATTTTCAGGTTTAACCCCTTTCAATGAATATATTGATTGGTTTATAACTTTAACAATTTTTCGTGGTCTGACGTTACGTTAGTATATTGTGCACGACGTATTTTCGATTGTGCGTGATTATGCTGGTTGGGAAGTTTTACATGTCGGAGATGAAAGAACACCGGAGCCTTTGCAATTTTGAATAATCTCGCAACATTGTAATCTAGAGTCTACTATAGCTGTAATTAAACAATTGTAGTTATTCAATCCAATAGTAATTGTTCGCCATTTGTGATAATGAGCTTGGGCTCGAGGCGACAGCCAGTCGCCGAACGTAGCCGCGGTCACGGGATGAACGCTTTGTCTAACAAAGGTATGGAGTAATTCTATANAGTAATTCTATAGCTCTCCTTAAAAGAAATATTTGTGGCGGCACGCGACAGTAAACATTCCAACGGTTCCTGTCCCGTGACTCGCCTGACGCAGACCCTATTCTTCGAGCAAGATGATTGCCAGATGTCGATGCG
>NT_179180.1:0-653 GCF_000188095.3 Bombus impatiens | reverse complement strand
CCATATAACGTAATACGTTATAACGTAATACCACATAACGTAATACGGTATAACGTTGTACCGTATAATGTAATGCGTTATAACGTATTGCCATTTAACGTAATACTTTATAACGTTATACCATATAACGTAATACGATATAGCGCTATACCATATACCGTAATACGTTATAACGTTATACCATATAACGTAATACGATATAACGTAATACCATATAACGTAATACGTTATAACGTAATACCATATAACGTAATACGTTATAACGATATACCATATAACGTAATTCGGTATAGCGTTATACCACATATTGTAATACGTTATAGCGTTATACCATATAACGTAATACGATATAACGTTATACTATATACCGTAATACGTTATAGTACGTTAAAACGATATACCATATAACGTAATACGTTATAGCGTTTTACCATATAACGTAATACGATATAACGTTATACCAGATACCGTAATATGTTATAACGTTATACCACATATTGTAATACGTTATAACGTTATACCATAAAACGTAATAAGTTATAACGTTATACCATATAACGTAATACGTTATATTGTTATACCATATCACATAAAACGTCATTTCGATATACCATATAACGCAGTACGGTATAACGTTATACCATATAACGTAA
>NT_179179.1:0-916 GCF_000188095.3 Bombus impatiens | reverse complement strand
GAGCGCAAAAGAACTCACTGGATCCAGAGGCGTCTAGCTTGATAAGCGCCGAGGAAGGTAAAAATTAAAGAAAATAGAGAACTTCCTAAGGATTAATTACCCGACCACTTCTGGACATTGAGAAAGCGACAAAGAGGCTAAAGAGAGAACAGGTAAAGCAGTGGTCCGAATTGAGGAGTCAGGGCCGAGGAGTCAAAGACTTTTCAAGAGAAAAGATCGGCAACGTGTGGTTGAAGAAGTATAATTTGTTCAAGCCATCAAGGTTTATAGAGGCACTGAGACTAAGAACGAACACCTTTGGTACAAGGACTGCATTGGCACGGGCCGACAAAATGATATACGTAGCTTGCAGGAGCTGTCGCGCCCAACCAGAAACCCTAGGACACATCTTAGGATTGTGCCAATATACCAGAAGTCTAAGAATAAGAAGACACGATGTAGTGAAGTCTGACCTCGCGAATAAATTAAGTACGAACAATGAAGTATTTGTCGAGCCTACGATAAAAGTAGGAGGTAATCTGTATAAGCCGCACTTCGAAAACGAGGAACAGATTCTCGTTGAGATTTCTTCCTTGAGTGTATACGGCAGAGAGATTTCACCCGTGGTCATGGCTATGACGCCAAAAATCATCGAAATTTTAAGGGAACATGGCGTCACGAAAAGTGAAATGAACACGATTGTTATGAATGTTTTAAGAATTTCTACAGAGATGTGCAACGTATTTTTAGATGGATGAGCAAAATATTATTATTTATTTACTTATTTTTATCATTTATTTTAAATGTTAAATGATTATTGTTATTTATTTATTGACTATTATTTATTTATTCATATACCATTAACTACTAGCATTAACTACTTCTAACTGCTAATAGCTGAAAACGCAACTATTCAGGAATTGAGCAATAATATCTG
>NT_179178.1:0-838 GCF_000188095.3 Bombus impatiens | reverse complement strand
ATGTTGAATGTACTAGTCCGAAAATTTTAATTGGACAAGGACAAGGACGAAGGGATAAGAGAGATATGAAATCTAATCATAGGAATCCTATCGTCCTCGGGGCAATGCGGCGATCAGAAGACAAGAAGGAGAAAGAGGTGGATGGAGCCTGTTCATGAGGAAAGAATGGACATTAGGATGGAAGTTATGAAGGAGGTGCCGATGGCCAGTGGGGATACCCGAAGAGGAAGGTGGTATCGCCGGCCGAAATAACGAGAGCGGAGGAGCTAAAGAGGCCTAGGAAAGGAGAGGCTACCTACGCAGAGACGTGCGGTAAGGATAGCAGGAAGAAGGCGATGGAGAAGGAGTGCAGTGAAGACTCGGAAGGTTGGACGATGGTGGAGAGAAGGAAAAGGGAGAGGGGAGATCCCCTGGATCAGACTATTGCTGGGGTGCATCCGGGTATTAACCAGGAGGCGAGGACTGGCGAGAAGAGTGCGCCGAGGGGCAGGTGAAGAATGGAAGCCATACTAGTTAAAGCGGAGGAAGGCTGTGAGTGGCTAGAGGTATATTGAAGACTAATGTCAGCAAGAAGTACCTTAGAAGGAGCCACTGGGGTGAGAACGAGGGCGGGCCACATCCTAATTGAATTTGATAAGAAGGTTGCTGCAAACGATATGGCGGTAAAGTTGAGCCGCCTTGAGCGACAAAACAGAAATGGCCGCACTTGTGGAAAGGGTCACCCTACAGGCGAGGAATATTGACCCCCTCACCAGCAAGGAGGAGCTGCTGAAAGATATCCAAAGGCAGTGGGGGGTAAATTTGAATGATGAGATTGAGATGGCATCGTGGGGCACCC
>NT_179177.1:0-890 GCF_000188095.3 Bombus impatiens | reverse complement strand
AAATAGATTTCCCCTATCTTCCCGTAGTTGGGACAAAGACTGTTTGACTGTTTGAAGGACTTTAGGTAACTAGATCTTAACGTTTATAACGGCCCTCAAGCTAGCTGAACATGTACTGTGGAGATGCGTCGGCATCTGGTAACCACCATACCCGAAGAATAGGGTCTGTGTGTAATGAGCCACGGGACAGAAATCGTTGGAATGTATACTGTCGCGTGCCGCTAAAACTATTTCTTTTAAGGAGAGCTGTAGAATTACTCCATACCTTTGTTAGACAAAGCGTTCATCCCGTGACCGCGTCTACGTTCGGCGACTGATTGTCGCCTCGAACCCAAGCTTATTATCACAAATCTAGAACAAATACAATCGGATCGAATGACGACAATTATTTAATTACGCCTATGATAGAATCTAGATTATGGTGTTAAGGGATTTTTCCGAAATTCCAAAGGAAAGGCTCCGATGTCCTTTCATCTCCGACATATACTTTAGCTTGCTACGTGATTCTAACTAACAACCTCGATTGAATTTATGTGCAAGTGCAAGTGCATTTTACGCAGTTTTTCAATAGTTAGCCACTATCTCCACTCGAACAACTCTACCAGTGCTATACAACTCTCAAGGTGCATGCAGTGATCACCCACTCCTTATAATAATATCAATCAATCCCATTATTTACATCTACAAATTTAAAACTATCGCAGCAGAATACCCATCCACTAGGTAAACAAAACAAAATAATACACCCGCCAAGCACGAACGCTCTGTAGATTGTTATCATCTGTTCCATTCGTGCTTTATAGACTCATTCGTTAGATATTTAATTATTAAATTCAAATTATCAACTGAATTTCAGCCACTGTCTAATAAATACTGCTCGCAAACCATCT
>NT_179176.1:0-230 GCF_000188095.3 Bombus impatiens | reverse complement strand
CGGCAATATTTCATCAATATCGGCGAAATCTTCGCGATTGGCGAGGTATTTTGCTTGTTTCGACGCTTAAACGGTAGTGCTTTGCATTTGCAGAGTAAGATGCAGTTCAACGAGCGCTTAAACGTCGAAATATCTCCAACAGGAAGGTAATGGCGGCTAGATTACGTCAAAATCGACGAAATATTCGAGATTTGCCAGCTATTTTGCTTGTTTCGACGCTTAAACGGCAG
>NT_179175.1:0-471 GCF_000188095.3 Bombus impatiens | reverse complement strand
TCAAAACGACCGTGATTTAAAAATATTGAAAAATACTTTTGCGAAGCGAACACTGACTCTACAAACCGCGCTCACAAATATTCCCTAAAAATAGAGTTGTTTATGGGTGAGGTGGGATATTGAGTAGAAAAGAAGCGAAGTATTGTTTCGATGTTTCTCTTCTTTTCTCTATGGAACGTTTATTTAGAAAATACTGCTACTTTTCTTTTCACCCTTAAGAGATTATTATTGAGAAATTGGAATACGTATGAAAATTATTAGTTTAAAACTATAAGATATTTTTCGATATCGATCAAATGTTTACGAATATCGTGAATGCAATGCGATCGTTTGCAAGAATTATACTGTGAATGCTCGTTACTAGAATATGAAATATACACTCCACTAATACATTATAGTCGCGTATTATAAATAGTTGAAAATTTTCCCAAGAATTCAAAAGTTCACAACTAAATATACCTAAATAATACT
>NT_179174.1:0-649 GCF_000188095.3 Bombus impatiens | reverse complement strand
CGCCTACGACTTGTGGGTTAAAATGTGGTAATTTGGTGGTTCCCGTATTTGGCCTTTGCATTAGCGTATGAATTAGGTTGTTCATGACAGCGACCTGCCCTTCCAGCGCTCGAAATCGTACTGATCCCACGTCTGATGTCGGATTGACACTGGGAGTGGGGGTGTGGGCGTCAAATGAATCTTCTCGGGGATTAGCCATTGATACGGAACACACAGGCGTAGTATATTGCAATGATAGAATTATTACAGCCTTGACAATTGATCACGGCGGTTCGGCACTCGCGACACGAGTGACGATGCTCTCGGGCTCAATAACGAATCCGCGGCCAACGGGATGACAACAGAACGTACTCACAGAGTCTAAGTCTGGTTAAAACGTGAAATAACCACTGATCGCGGAGACGTTACTATTTTATCGATGCTATTGTATCGATGAGATCGCGAGTGAGAATGCCTTTCCCGTCCCGATGATGCCACAGAGGAAAACTATAATGGGGGTGTGTCTAAGGATACGAGATCTTCGGATTCGTCGAGAAAAGCCTTCGTTCAGAAAGTAAGTGAAATTGGCGTTGCTGCTAATTGGTCAATCTCCATATCGATTTTTAGAAAAAGATGCTAGCCGCCCTCGAAGGAAAGTTGCTAGTGGGAG
>NT_179173.1:0-796 GCF_000188095.3 Bombus impatiens | reverse complement strand
GAGCTTCAAAATAATGATGCCGTTAATTGGGGACAAGGTTGCTTGTGTGATCTGCGAGAAAAGGGAAGTCCGCCTCTTTTTTATCATTGCGAGAATAGGGAAGTCCGCCTCTTTTTTATGACGTTGAGCGACATGGACAAGCACCTTAGCCTACACCGTGTGGATGCCCGCATTTAGTGGGGATGTATACATTGCGGAAGGAGTTTCCCGAAGCTTCATGGAGTAAGGTGCCACATACCGAAGTGTAGTGGCACAAGTCAAAGTAATGAAGGATCGTATAATATAAGTGTGAAGCTTGCCCCATGAGTTTCGGGACTCAAGAAGGCTTCCACCCTCAAGAGAAAAAAAAGGTTTACGCAATATTTACTGAATAAACCTGACAAATTCTAATGTTCTAACAAAGTATGTTGTAAATGGACTTCCTTATTTGGGAAAAAACGAAAAGACCCTGCTTTAAACGGTAGAATTTTCTAAGAAAACAAAATTTGGGGTAGATATAGCAGACCAAATGGCAAAATATATAGCGTGAAGTCGAGATCAAGAAGATGGCTACTTCAAGTATTTTTAATATTTTAGATTTAGCTGGCATAAATGACTGGATTTTATATAAGGAAACCACAGGTGAGCAGATACCCAGAACAGATTTTATATTTCTATTAGCAGATGAATTTGACGCTGACGATGAAAAATCACGGATAGAACATAAAGCATTTAAGATTCAAAGTACATCATAGGACTCACTTTATTCGCGCAAATGATGTCAGATAGGGTACTGTAATAATAATAAGGCCACCAC
>NT_179172.1:0-446 GCF_000188095.3 Bombus impatiens | reverse complement strand
TCCTATGAGTTAGAAACGCTGGCAGTGGTAAACGTCATCAAGCATTTTCGTCATTACCTCCACGGACGAGAACACACACACACTCTCTCTCTAACAACTCTATCAATTCTCACGACTCTACTCTTCGACGACTCGATACCTCTAACGACTCTACTCTTCGACGACTCAATTAGCTCTGATTCTCGCAACACGCACACATTTCGATTCGCCTTGGGTAGCGAAACCGTCCTTCTTCTAACGTTGTCTATTGTTCCCTCATACCTATGTAAGAACTTCCAACTAAGTGCCTTTAGTCACGTAGCCACTCTTAAATGTAAACGAACCACAGAAACACGACGTACACGGTTTTTCTATTTTCAACTGATTTATAATTCGAATTCTTTACGATATTACAATAAATATCTAGTAATACGACTTCCGAACCGATGTAATTATTGCAATGATTG
>NT_179171.1:0-665 GCF_000188095.3 Bombus impatiens | reverse complement strand
TCGGAATAGCACGTCTACGGTCAATTGAGTTACTAAATCCTCGTCTCGGCATTCGCAATAAAAATAACATGACATAAATCCACATCTTAGTAAATACCATCTTTGGTAAATACACACATCGGCAACCAAAGGACAGCATTTCTTTTTAGGCCTAACTCGCAACTAGCAACCCACAGGGGCTTGGGATTGGTTAAGGTTAAGGGATAGGCAAATTGTACAAGGCAATAAGACTGCTACTGATTCACCTAATTAGATAAACTCCAATTTCGATTGTCTAGTACAAAGGAACGGACATATCCAAACAATCAGATTTTTGCAAATAGAAGTTTCATAAAGTTTTCTTTCCAATAGAATCACACAGTTTTCATAGTTGTCAAACACGTCTGCATCGCGTATAAGTAGCGTTTGCTTAGAATAACGTCGTTTTTATACCTCGCAACCCTACTAAGACTACAAGTTGATTTTGCGAGAAATGTTTTTTATAGATGGTATACCATTGTATAAATTACTCAATCCCTGATCGTTATTTTTACAACCGCGGACGCTAACAGAAAATTATTTTACGTGAAGATACAATTATGGAAATTGATAATTGTTCAATTAATCAAATTACATCGAATGCAATTCAAATTCGAGAGAAAAATGGCGCGCCCGGGAGAATAGAT
>NT_179170.1:0-627 GCF_000188095.3 Bombus impatiens | reverse complement strand
ATCTCGTCGGTTTGTTCTACCGCGTTTACCCTCAGTACATCCGGCGCATCCTCGTGACCGTCGGCCTGACCGTCGAGTCGTAAAAAGGTCACCTCGCCCCGTTTGACTGGCAACTATACTTGGTCTAAATAATCGGTACCTAACAGTAGGCTGTGTCTTGTCATTACCTTATTCGAGACAACATGCAGGGTGACAGTAATGTCGTACCCGTCGACCGTCATTACCCTACCGTCATTACCCGTGTAAACTCGCCCCAGGTACTATTGCCAGCGGAACCAAAACCATCAAACCTAAGTTTGCAGTTTCCCAGAAGTGGTGATCCTAACCTCGCATTCTCATCCGATCGTATAAACGTGAGGTCACTACCTGTATCCACTAACGAGACAAACCTGCAGCCATCTATCGACACGTCCTTCAAGTACTTTTCCTCTCCGGTCTTGAGATTGACGTAAGTCTTTACTTGTCGCGCTGTACAATTCGCCGCCACATGTCCAAACTCGTTGCATTTGAAACACTTCATACCTTTTCCTTTCTCCGGACACTTAGCACTTAAGTGATCCACACTGCCACAATTGAAACATCTCTTATCACTCGCTGTTGGCCTCGGCTGGCTTCGCACTTCCGATC
>NT_179169.1:0-261 GCF_000188095.3 Bombus impatiens | reverse complement strand
CATATAACGTAATACGTTATAACGTCATACCATATAACGTATTACATAAGAACGTGGTAACATTTAACGTAATATGTTATAACGTTATGCCATTTAACGTAATACGTTATAACGTCGTCCCATATAACGTAATACGTTATAACGTCGTAACATTTGACGTAATACGTTATAACGTTAAGCCATATAACGTGATATGTGATAACGTCCTCCCGTTTAACGTATTACATTATAACGTCGTAACATTTAACGTAATACGTTATA
>NT_179168.1:0-477 GCF_000188095.3 Bombus impatiens | reverse complement strand
CCGAACTTTCATCCGTATTAGCAAAAGAGCGACAGTCACTCAAAAAACTAACGCCTAACGTGGCAGTCCACACATAGCGCGGGAGTCGCATACTTTACGCAAACCTTTGTCGGTTCTCGTTGTTGTCGCACATACATTACCTCTCCGAAATATCTTATAGTGTCCACTAATACATTAACTTTCATTATAAGAGCCCTGCTCTATCGCACATATCTATATCTCTATGTTCGTCAGTGTAATCTAAGTGTTGGAAATATATTATTTATAATTCTGTGAATCACAGTTTTATACCAACTCAATCACCCCTTATTAAACGGAGATCAGGGGATCGATCAATTCGTGGTGTCGATTGTTATAATCGTAACGGGGATTTACGACCCCCGTTGACGTCTCTCCTCGCGATTACGTCGTCCCGCGATTGGTCGAAATTACACTAACCCTGCAACAGCAGTTACATTACTACAAGAACATATCACA
>NT_179167.1:0-530 GCF_000188095.3 Bombus impatiens | reverse complement strand
ATAACGTAATATGTTATAATGTTATACAATATAACGTAATACGTTATAAGGTTATACCGTATAACGTAATACCATACAACGTAATACGTTATAACGTTATACCATATGACGTTATACCATATAGCGTAATACGTTATAACGTTATACCATATGACGCTATACCATACAGCGTATTACGTTATCACGATATACCATATGACATTATGCCACATTACGTAATACGTTATAACGATATACCATATGACGTGATACCACATTACGTAATACGTTATAATGTTATACCATATAGCGTAATACGTTATAGCGATGTACCATACCACGTAATACCATATAACATAATACGTTATAGCGTTATACCATATGACGTTATACCATATAACGTAATACGTTATGACGTTATACCATATGACGTTACACCATATAACGTAATATGTTACAACGGTATACCATATAACGTAATACCATATAACGTATCACCAAATGACGTTACATCATATAACGTAATACGTTATAACGTTATACCATATGAC
>NT_179166.1:0-4906 GCF_000188095.3 Bombus impatiens | reverse complement strand
AATCGATTTTTATACATTCACTCCCGGTTACACGTGGTTCCTTAACACTGAATTTCAGCAACCACGATTTTTCCTACCATGTTGAGAATTGTGGATCTTTGAGGCCGAAATAATGTTATAGGAACACTAAATTTACACTGAGGATTAATAATAAAATAATAATGTATTTATTTCACGGACGATTCCTTATATATTCATCGATACACATTTGCACGCGTCTCAGCACTTTCTTCTATACCCGACTGTAAACCGACTCTTCGACGACCCTTAACCGACTGTGGAGTTTACATTCATCTGTTTTCGAGATGCTTCGGACACACATACTTCCACACACTGATATTCACATACAAGTATCTCTATTACGCATTTAACCTAGTCCAGCACAGAAAATTATACATATCTCAACATTTCCATTAAATGGTAGAAACCGAAATAACTATATAATTTTTCAAAAAGAGATAAGTATTGACTTCAAAATGGCACCATCTAGTAAAGTTTCGTGGCAGTATAGATATAAGCAATTACATTACATGTCTTTATATTCAATAAATGAGTGTAATAATTACAATTTTAAACTTACAATTGACATCGATGTTTGTGTGAACAAGGATTGAATCACGATCGAAATGAGCACTGGAATTAAAAATTTGAATGCATTAAAATGGGGCCAGTACGATGTTCCTACCTTTTTGGTACCGTTCTTGCTTCTTCTTTCCTTAATTTTTCTCAATTCTTCTGACATCTTATGATTTATGATTAAATAATAATAAATAATGTTATTTAGAAGTAACAAATATAGTTAAAATAATCTGTTTAATCAGTGTTGTTTGCTTTAATATACCCTTTACCCGGTTCCTTAAGTTATGAATCTTCCGCTGGATTTTTTCTGCGGTACACTCGTACTTCAACCCAATTTCAGACAATAATTTTTTTTTCTCGATTTCTGTAATCCACGTGCTTTCTATCCCAAAATACCGACTGTTGCTGGTACAAGTTAACTGATTTGAAAGTGCTATCGTTGACCATTCTTTACCCAACGACGTTTCGACAATGCGAGTAACTTTGGTTTGAAAGCGTGGTTAAAAAAATGTCTCCGTTTCTAACTTTTTCGCTTTTATAAATTGTATTAAAGGAGAGTGTTGATCCAATTAGCGAAGCAGTGATGTCCTGTTCCCTTGAACAGTTTATCTAGTCTAGGGTTTGCCCAGGGTTCGAAACTAGTTCGTGCTGCGAAAGCAACTCTCCGACAGTAGAATTAATTTGTAGCCACTTGAGAGGAATGTGGCGGATCGGTATCAATAGGACGCCGACAGGTCGAGCCGCGGGTACCCACCGCCAACACTAGAGGGCTACGACGACAACGAGTCTATCTATCTAACTCGCTAGCGGTCGAATATACGAGCGATTGATAGAAATACCGCACCTAGCGAGACTCCCTCTACGTCTAAGGCAGGGCTACCGGGCATAGCCTTACTGACGAGTCCACCGGTAGTCCCGGGACGAAATGCACACACTCTCTCTCTTTTCATCCGCCACAGGAAGCTACAAAGCGAGCGCTCTCCGCCAGGTGAATGACCCGCTTGGACAGTGACTCTCAGGCTCCGAATCCTCGAATGTGTTCTCCAGGACAACTCACGATAGCTTTTGTCGTAAATGGACTACACATGTAATAATACAGCGCTATGTAAACGTGAGTGTGGATTTAAGAGAAAAACAATCCGTAAATTGTTATCAGAAGTATTACGTTTGTCGCAAGTGGGCACTATGCTTGCATTTATACTAATTATACGAAATTATACTAGCACGACTTTGAACTAACGAATATCGGCCCCGTTGTATGTATCTTTCAAATGAATATATATATGTAAGTAATATAACTATCGTAGAGTTACTTCCAAAGTGCGATGCAATACCATATAATGAAAATACTATCTTGGGAATAATTGTTTGAATATGTCGAATAAGTAGTTTTAGGAGACGGATAAATAACATTTTTTGGAATCTATATTGTTGAGGTTATTCGGTGTGTAAACAGAGAAAACTCGTGGATAAATTGTAAGGCAGAAAATATATTTAAATAGAAGTGTAATTATAAGTAAGAATACAATTTGAGCTGATCCAAATCCGCACGCTAGCTGTGTTACCCAATAACTGAAAACCCCGAAGCCAACGTCGCCTGTCTACTGTTTATGGTCTGTCTTCGTCGCAGTCTTTTGTCTACACGCTGTCGATGGCTTCAGTGCTTGAGAAAACTAAAAGGACCAGATGTAGAGTTTTCTTAAAAGTGATAACCACTTCAACATATATAAAAAATATCTAGTAGATATTAATAGATTAATAATCGTAATAACTTTAAGCATTATCAAAAGTAATAAAGAAACTTCAAAGCCAAGTAATTTGTTGGAATTCTACATTTTTATATCTAATATACAAATATTAACGATTGCTAAGATAATCTCTGTGAGGTACGGCATTGTTATTTTAAGTTATGAAAGGATCTGAAAATCGTGGAGAACAACGTGCTTAGCCGTGTTAATACAAAATTCTCCCTGTCTGGACATAGTTTATAAAATTGTCTGATGCCTACATAATAAAAGTTACATGACTTTAAGTATGGATATGTTTAATATATGCATACATATAAGCGTGTTTGAATGGTGGTCGAGAGATTATTATTGCTCTATATATTATTTTGCTTATAATAGTATTATTACGAACTCGTTGCTTTTTAATAAAAAGCTAATAATTGTGCATTATGTGCATTAAATAAATGAAACTTATGTTTCTGCTGACCATAATAGATGCTTCAATATAAAAAAAGGAAATAATTAATTGAATAACACTACCATAAAGAAATAGATATATAAACTAATAATCTCTCGAATATAGTACGAAAATAGTACAGAATATTAATAAGAACTACAGTACGTTGACGTTTACTATTACTTAGTAGATCACGAGCAATCATAATGCGAGTTTAGCTAATGAAGACCGAAAAGTTGAACTTGGATGCGATTTGGTCTGATTTCGCAAACTTCTAAGCAATTGCTTATTATAATACGTTGGCCTTCAAACGAAAATTATAGAACGTAGGCATAGACGAATCTCAATCTTTTTTCTTTCTTTTACTTAATTCTTTTGTAAAATTTTTTAACTGTTTGATTATCATGTGGGTGACTACCCCCAGCAGGATACCATCTTCGTGTTTGTTAGGTTGTGACCGAAAGGATCTGAAAATCGTGGAGAACAACGTGCTTAGCCGTGTTAATACAAAATTCTCCCTGTCTGGACATAGTTTATAAAATTGTCTGATGCCTACATAATAAAAGTTACATGACTTTAAGTATGGATATGTTTAATATATGCATACATATAAGCGTGTTTGAATGGTGGTCGAGAGATTATTATTGCTCTATATATTATTTTGCTTATAATAGTATTATTACGAACTCGTTGCTTTTTAATAAAAAGCTAATAATTGTGCATTATGTGCATTAAATAAATGAAACTTATGTTTCTGCTGACCATAATAGATGCTTCAATATAAAAAAAGGAAATAATTAATTGAATAACACTACCATAAAGAAATAGATATATAAACTAATAATCTCTCGAATATAGTACGAAAATAGTACAGAATATTAATAAGAACTACAGTACGTTGACGTTTACTATTACTTAGTAGATCACGAGCAATCATAATGCGAGTTTAGCTAATGAAGACCGAAAAGTTGAACTTGGATGCGATTTGGTCTGATTTCGCAAACTTCTAAGCAATTGCTTATTATAATACGTTGGCCTTCAAACGAAAATTATAGAACGTAGGCATAGACGAATCTCAATCTTTTTTCTTTCTTTTACTTAATTCTTTTGTAAAATTTTTTAACTGTTTGATTATCATGTGGGTGACTACCCCCAGCAGGATACCATCTTCGTGTTTGTTAGGTTGTGACCTTTGTGAGGTCTGCTGGGTGTCTCCTTTTCAGTCTTCTTTCCATGCTTGAGGTGTTGATCGTTTCCGCAGCTAGCCGGTTTGGGTATGTTCCTAATCTTTCTTTGTATTTTTCTGCATATCTGCTAATTTCATCTTTAACCGTTGGTATTCCCAGATCCTTCCGTATGTCCTCGTTTCTAACGTACCATGGGACGTTTGCTATTGTTGTAAGAATTTTTGCTTGTATTGTCTCTATTTTGTTTATATGGCTCATTGCTGCTGTCCCCCATAGTGATATTCCGTACGTTCAGATTGGTTTTATGATCGTTTTGTATACTTTTAATTTATTTTCTATGCTTAATTTGGATTTTCGACTTGTTAGCCATTGCATTTGTCTCCTTGTTGTCTGTATTTTGTCTATTATTTATTTAGTATGCTGTTTCCATGTGAGTTGTGTATCTAAGTAGAGTCCTAGGTATTTGACTTGCCTTGTTTGTGTTATGTGTGTGCCGTTCAGTAGGATGTTTGGCGGTGTCTGTTTTCGCAGTGTGAGTGTAATATGGTTGCATTTATCGGGGTTTGCTTTTATTTGTTTATCTTGCAGCCACTTTTCTATTTTTGTGATATGTTCTTGTAGTAATGTGACTGCTGTTACAGGATTAGTGTGTCTGACTAGTACAGCTCTATCGTCCGCGAATGTCAGTATTTTGCTATTGGTACTTGTTGGTATCTTGGTCGTGTATAGTGTGTATAGTATTGGTCCTAAGACGCTTCCTTGTGGAACCTCTGCCTTGATGTCTTTAGCTTCAGAGTATGTGTCCTTGATTTTTATTACGGAGGTTCTGCTGCTTAAGTAAGATTTTATTAATTGGTACATTTGCTGCGGGTATTGTTTCCTAATTTTTTATAGTAGGATTTTTTGTAATGGTTTATTTTGTCAAATGCTTTCTCTATGTCCATAAAGAGGGCTGC
>NT_179165.1:0-521 GCF_000188095.3 Bombus impatiens | reverse complement strand
AGACCAGATGTAGAGTTTTCTTAGAAGTGGTAACCACTTCAACACAAATAAAACAAATATTATCTCATAAATAGGGAACACTCACAAAAGATAGTAAATTGAGTAAGAATAATAAAAATACAAGGTAATAACTAACTTAATCGTACTGTTTAATAACTTGAAAGGATAAGTTAAGCGAAGAAATGGACCAAAATAGGTTAGTTTTCATATTTCAAGTTAATAGCATTAGCTAACACGCTATGAATATAAATGGTAGCACTATGGTAAAAAAATATGAAGTGGAAACTAAAATTGAAGTACTTACTATAGGAAGAATAAATAAATGATAGATATTATTGAATAGATTGGTTTAATAATATATTTTGCTGGAACCGACCCAGTTATAACACGTCATAAGACGTATGATATTACAAAATGGCCAATTTTTGACAATTTACTATTGGATAATTTAATGAGAACACCGTTGGTCGATACTTAGTAATGGAGGATATAATATGGTTTTCTTAGGATGGAAAGTTAAA
>NT_179164.1:0-406 GCF_000188095.3 Bombus impatiens | reverse complement strand
TATACCACATCAAGTAAATGAGTTTGCTTCAAATTTATCAATTAGCAAAAAGTAGATTTCAATTACATATATGAAAATTTCATAGCATATTAAATATGTATGCTAGATACCCAAATGATTTTTCTTCCATTGTCTGATTGTTCAGGCTTCTTCCCGTTCCCCCATTTTTAAAAGAAGCATATTGCGGTAACGTTGGAGTATATAACTTTTCGACATTTTCATAAGTTTAGTACAATGAGTCGTATGTCTCTTCTGCAAGACTCTAAATTGTATATACAGTGTCAATAGTTTCATTTCCATTCTTTCGTTCCAAGTTAGACAAATGTATCTTTGATACAGCATGTTGCCAGTACGGTACGGAATTATTGTACAATGTTTGTGCTGATAGATGTAATCGTTTTCGCAG
>NT_179163.1:0-453 GCF_000188095.3 Bombus impatiens | reverse complement strand
GAAGATTCACATAGAAAACACACTCTTATTTGAAAATTGAAAAAAAAGGAAAAAGAACATCAGGAAGAATTAGGTGATATAATAAAACTTCATGATGAAAAAAGATATAAACTGATACAGCATTGGTGTTCTGTAGAATGTCAAACTGCCATAAAGGGTTACATTGATGGAAAAGTGCAGTAAATATTTAAATAACAATCCATGACTTCTTAAGTAATTGTAACAATCTTGATGTTTTACTATGGAACAACTAGATGAAGTGCACAGTGACATTAATAAAGTAGAATCATCGATAAAAGTAGATGTATCTTCTTCATTAATATCAGAATCAACGACTGGTATTATAAAGAATGTGCATGATATTCCAGAAAATCAAAAAAAAAAAATAAGTCACAGGAATGTACTAATAATACAATTCAAGATGGTTTAGTAGTAAATAAATGTGATGTAACA
>NT_179162.1:0-293 GCF_000188095.3 Bombus impatiens | reverse complement strand
TTACATAGTATAACGTTATATATTATAACGTTATATAGTATAACGTTATATAGTATAACGTTATATGTTATAAGGTATTACGTTATATGGTACAACGTTATAACGTATTACTGTATATGGTATAACGGTATATAGTATAACGTTATATGTTATAACGTATTATGTTATATGGTAAAATGTTATAACGTATTACGTTATACGGTATATCGTTATAACGTATTACGTTTTATGGTATAACGATATAAAGTATTACGTTATATGGTATAACATTACATAGTATAACGTTATATATT
>NT_179160.1:0-733 GCF_000188095.3 Bombus impatiens | reverse complement strand
AGCTCCATTTGACACTGCAAATGCAATGCATTACCGTTTATGCGTCGTAACAAGCAAAATAGCTCTCATATCGCGAAAACTCGCAAATCGCGATGTTTTCATCGATTTTGATGAAATCTAGCCGTCATTTCCCTCCCGTTGGAGATATTTCGACGTTTAAGAGCTCATTTCGCACCATTCTGCACTGCAAATGTAATGCACTACCGTTTATGCGTCGAAACAAGCAAAATAGCTCGTAAATCGCGAAGATTTCGTCGATATTGACAAAAACTAAGTGTCGATTCTTTCTAGTTGGAGATATTGCGACGCTTACGCGCTCGTTGAACACCATTTTATACTGCAAATGCAATGCACAACCGTTTCAGCGTCGAAACAAGCAAAATAACTCACTAAGCGCGACGATTTCGTCGATTTTGAAAAATAGCTCACAAAACCCCAAGATTTCGTCGATTCTCAAGAAAACTATGTGTCATGTCCTTCCCGTTGGAGATATTTCGACGTTCAAGCGATCGTTGAAAACCATTTTACACTGCAAATGCAATGCACTGCCGTTTAAGGTTCGAAATAATCAAAATGGCTCTCAAATCGCGAAGATTTCTTCGATTTTGATGTAATCTAGCCGTCATTTCCATCCCGTTGGAGATATTTCGACTTTTAAGCGCCCACTCCACTCCATTTTACACAGTAAATGTAATGCACTACCGTTTAAGCTTCGAAACAAGCAAGATCACTC
>NT_179159.1:0-681 GCF_000188095.3 Bombus impatiens | reverse complement strand
ACGTATTACGTTAGTTCGTTATACCATATAACGTAATACGTTATAACTTCGTAGCTTATAACGTAATACGTCAGTTCGTTATACCATATAACGTAATACGGTATAACGTCATACCATATAACCTCATAACATATAACATAATACGTTATGTCGTTATACCATATCGTTATACCATATAACGTAATACGTTATAACGTCATACCATATAAGCTCATAACATATAACATAATACGTTATGTCGTTATACCGTATAACATAATACGTCATAACGTCGTCCCATATAACGTAATAAGTTACAACTTCATCCCGTATAACGTAATACGTTGTAACTTCATAGCATATAACGTCATACGTTATATCGTTATACCATATAACGTAATAAGTTATTAACGTCATCCCATATAACGTAATAAGTTATAACGTCATACAATATAACGTAATACGTTATAACGTCACAAACTATAACGTAATATGTTATAACGTTATCCGTCGACCCATATAACGTAATACGTTATTACGTTATGCCATATAACGTAATACGTTAGAACGTCGTCCCATGTAACGGAATACGTTATAACGTTATACCATATAACGTATTACGTTATAACGCAATCCCATATAACGAAATACGTTGTAGCGTCAGCCCATATAACGTAATACGTTATATCGTTATACCATATA
>NT_179158.1:0-746 GCF_000188095.3 Bombus impatiens | reverse complement strand
GCCCCAAGGACACCTCTGTCTTGATGACTGCTCGACGACTGCTCGACTTTCGCATCGGATCGCGGGGGTTGTCGTCGCGCTGGTGATGCTTTGCTCGACGTTCGCATCGGATCGCGGGGATTGTCGTCGCGCTGGTGATGCTTGCGAATCTGTTCGGGATTCAGCCGTGGATCTGCAGTCCTGTCCGATTGGTACTTCGATACTCGGCCAGAGACCTGCAACTTCACGTCCTCCGTAATACTGTTCGGGCCCGCGGGAGTAGACCCCACTGTTCAGTTGAGGTCAATGCCTTCGTAATCCTGTTCAGCGGTTCCTCCCCGTGAGTGGACCCCACTGTTCATTTGAGGCCTCTTGCCTTCGTAATCCTGTTCAGCGATCCATCCCCGGGTTCCACATGGTCAGTTGGAGTGTGTTAGGTTGCTGGCCTATCTGCTGGATTCACGGCTGAATTACCCGTGGATCACTGGCATCATCGGTCAGCGGCATCGACCGCGACTCGTGTTAGTTTCGAACGGCAAAACAGGAATCAAGTTACGGTCAATTCTTGGGCTTTCCGCGGAACCTCGGGGTTATCTCGTGTACGGGGGTACGTCGCGTAGGTTTGTGAGCTCTTTCGAGAGATCGCGATCTCGTTCGTTCCGGGCGCGCCGCGAGTTTTTCCTATATCATCCGATTCATCAGGCATTTCTAAGGGATACATATTGAGATCACGTTAGAGTTTATAACTCTTCAGTATCTTCAATATC
>NT_179157.1:0-395 GCF_000188095.3 Bombus impatiens | reverse complement strand
ATTTGCGAGTCACTTTTGGTTGATTGGTTTTTCATAGTTCATCCTTAACCGAATTATGAAATTATAGGTTATGTTGTAGAATTATGAAATTATAGGTTATGTTGTGCTCTTTATATTTACTATATCGTTAGAATACCTATTTTTACTTTATTATCTGTTATTTGCCCTAGTATGCTAATTCTCTGTATTTGACCACATTTATTTAATCTTTTATTAAAAAATTTCCATTTTCGTTGTATCGTTCATTCGATTTGAATATTCGAATTGTCACTCGCCTTATTTGTATATTGCGGTTTTCCGTCTTTCGGAACGGCACGTGCGTAGCGCAGGACGTGAAAATCGAAGCGTGCCCAACACGCCGCAAATCGCGATGATTTCGTCGATTTTGACGAAAA
>NT_179156.1:0-684 GCF_000188095.3 Bombus impatiens | reverse complement strand
TGGGGGTAAATCGCTACTCGATGCTGCGGGCAAAATGCTACTGTACGATGGGGGTGAATCGTTACATGTTGCTGAGGGCAAAACGCTACTGTACGTTGGGGGTAAATCACTTCTGGATTGTGAGTGTAAATCGCTTGTGAATTGTTGGTGTAATCCGTATCTGGCTTCTGCGCGTAGAGCGCGTAGTTCGACTTTCACTTGGTCCGGATCTTCGATGCCTTTGTAATATGCTATCGACTTGCATGCTTGCTCCTTTTTACCTTTTGCCACCAAGAAATACGGAGTTTCGCGTAAGCATATGAGCAGCAAGGTGGATATAGCGGAAATTCCTGCAAGAGGCAGCTGGTGTGACGTGTACGTCAGCGAGGGTCCTAGAGCGTATGTTAGTAGTGACCCGGGATATACGTTCGCTGCGATTAGAGTACTCAGGCGTCCTCTGAGTTTGACGTCGGCGACTTCTGACACGAACATGGGATTTATCGTGCGGGCAATACCAACGCCTATACCAACGCCTATCCCGAGAATCCCCCGGGCAAGGTATAGCATTTGCACAGAAGTTGAGGAGTGCATGTCGAGCCAGCCTATGATGAACACTATGCTGCATGCAATGAGGCAGTATTTACGACCGATGCGATCGGCCAACTGGACAGCCAGAAGTGAACCGATCATTGAACCAAGTACTGT
>NT_179155.1:0-505 GCF_000188095.3 Bombus impatiens | reverse complement strand
TCTTCCCGTCGTTTTTAAACCCAAACTAGCGAGGCGCTTCTTCAACTCCTTCGTATTCATTTTCTCAAAATTTTCATCTTTGTTACCATCACGCTCAGCTCTCTGTACATTTCCTAAGTCTCGTTGACCGGTTAGCTCTTCACCGCCCGTCGATCCCTTAGGATACGATTGTCCAGCCCTACACGCCCGATTCAGCCTTGCAATCAGCACTAACCTCGCACACGATATAGGGAGGTTCATTCGGGCGAGCTTACTTCTCAGCTCCTCCAGCGTCGAACCCTCTTCACCCGACAACCGTTCGTCCCCAACGTTTGCCATTTTTCACATTACACAAACTTAAACAGTCAACGATATCGTCTTTTATCGCACCGCGTACCGGTAAATTCACAACTAGCTCGAATAGCTCTGTTAAACCGTTTCGTTTTCTGTCTTGTCCAAACCCGGACGAGCCCCCAAAAATGTAATATCGTAATATAATATGTTTACAAAGGAATGGATGATACAG
>NT_179154.1:0-342 GCF_000188095.3 Bombus impatiens | reverse complement strand
AAGTTACAACCGTCTCAGTACAAAAAAATACAAATTCTTTCCAAATTACAACATTGTACGCATCATCAAGATATAAAATAACACTAAAATACTGGAAGCACACTCTCAGAGGAGTAATAACCTTAAGGTCAGCTGACGAGCTAACTCACTGATCGACAGAACTCAATAAAACACTGGATGTGCTTGACTTTGCAGCCACAAATGATAAAAATCTAAACAAACTAAAAATATCAGGAAACCGAAAACTCATCTCTGATCATACTCCAACAGTAATTAAATATAACAGGAAATGAGACTTGCAGTAAGTCAACATCACTCTGCAATAAAACTATTTTATCATTT
>NT_179153.1:0-289 GCF_000188095.3 Bombus impatiens | reverse complement strand
AATACGTTATAACGTAATACCATATATCGTAATACGTTATAACGTAAAAACATATAACGTAATACGTTATAACGTTATAGCATATGACGTTATACCATATAACGTAATTCGTTATAACGTAATACCATATAACTTAATACGATACGGCGTAATACCATATAACGTAATGCGTTATAACGTTATACCATATGACGTTATACCATATAACGTAATGCGTTATAAGGTAATACCATATAACGTTGTACGTTATAACCTTATACCATATATCGTAATACGTTATAACGTTATA
>NT_179152.1:0-369 GCF_000188095.3 Bombus impatiens | reverse complement strand
CGACGTCTCTAAAACTCAGTGTCGAACCAACACATGCCCTTCGAGAATATTCACCACGGTCCCGATACCCCCTTCGCGTACCTCTCTTGTATCCTCTTGCGTTTTTTTTTTGTCATCTTCATCCTCACTTTCGTCGTCGCTTTCTTCTTCCGACGACTTCCGTCGTCGCTTTCCTCTTCCGACGATGCGTCATTCCCATCCATGGCCGCTTGTAGCCGTGCGCGTAATTCTACTTTTCTTCCCGTTGTCTTTAAACCCAAACTAGCGAGGCGCTCCTTCAACTGCTTCGTATTCATTTTCTCGAAATTTTCATCTTCGTTATCATCACGCTCAGCTCTCTGTACATTTCCTAAATCTCGTTGACCGGTT
>NT_179151.1:0-8888 GCF_000188095.3 Bombus impatiens | reverse complement strand
CAACGTCGATGACATGATGTCAGAGGAACTAGGATATTAGATCCATCGATGCGTGCAGTTAACGATTGGACAACGGATTTTTCTACCAATTCATAATTCTTTTGGACTCAATTAGAGAAACTTGGAAAGAGATCAGCTTTTACGTAATATCAATTACTATTAGTATTGTCCCGTATTAATTGCATTTATTTAGTACTTAATGATTATTTATTTCAGATATGCATTTACTTTGTTTCATTTCGTATACTTTATGTAATTGATAAGAGATTGACGATTAAGAGATTGTACTTGAAAAGAAATGATAATAAATGTAATGTAATGACATAAATGGTGTATAGTTATTTGTCGCCAATGATAAAGGTAAACGAACTTGTCTAGTGCGAGTGAACTTTTAGCGCATTGAGTACAAGCGATAAGCGTTTAGAATGTAACTAGTGCTTTTGATAGCTGAGCTTGGCAGTGATGAGGTTACAGTTATTGGAATACACGTATAGCATAGAACAACGGAGGATACGCGGCAATAAAACGATTTTGCTCGTTTATTTGGATCAATGTGATCTTAAAACAACCTGTGCCGCGTACTTTTGGGAAAGAATTTCGTGAATAAAGTTAAAACATTACTTTTTAATAAAAATAAAAATAATGATAATTTACATAAGAATAAAAATAATGATTCTGTTACTAAAAAGAAAATATGAAAAAAACAGATATAAATTCGCTAATTTAGCCATTACACAGTAAATAAAATTCGATCCGAAACAAAATATTTGAATAGCAAATACTAGTAAAATCTTGTATAATCTAAGAATGAAGTAGAATATATGATGTATCTTAATTTTCGACCCAGTAAATTAAAAGCACAGAACTTATCGGAGAAAATTAATCAAACGTAATACTTACAGAATTTATCAAACAATTAACTCTGGAATTTCTAAAACAGTTCCAAAGATAATCTTTGAAAGCAGAATACGATAATACTTCGTCGTAAAATGTTTAAAACGTGTCAGCTCGTAAGAGAATAAACTAGGTCTCTGATATACTAGCACGAAAAAAAAAATTTTTTTCCTAGCCAATAATTTATATATAACTTAGCAGTGTAGTTGACGTTACAAAGAGTGCTATAAAGAAAGATATTTGACATATGCAATCACTTTGTCATGATGCAATATCGTAATATCTTAAACCCCATTATGTATTCGAACATAGTTTAATTTCTAAGCAGTGGTTCGATGCAGGATGACCAATGGAAAGCATTGATATACACGTGACTGTGTTCTGTTGCGTCATTGTTATTGCCATAGGTGCTGTTTCACGTTCGAGCTTGCAATTGAGATATACATCGATACGAGCTTTTAAAAGGTTAATGATACTATTGAAATGCTTTACAAAATTATAAAAATTCCAGATATGGGTTATATTTGAAATATCTATACTTCTTTCATGGGAATTTCACGTGGAATTACACGTGGAGTTTGATCTAAAATTCTATTAAAAACAACATACATATGTATGTTATATACGTATTAAGTTGTTAAGTATGTTATGTATTAACATATATATGTTATACGATACGGGTGATGCGAATACACAAAATCATAAGAATTAATTTGGATTTCACAAGAAAAATGTACGCTAAACAAATTTCGAATGGAGCTCGTAGGAACGTTTCTCGGTTATCGCTGACATCTTACTGATTTTATCATACCATTCGAACAATCACCTCATGAAGATAAGTTATCGAACACGGTAGATCACCGTTCCGCGAATTATTACCTCACGCATTGCACTTTATTTTTCTTTAGTCGAAAGCATTTCTCTCGATTTTTATCTTTTTTTCGATTTTATTGAAAATGTCCTGAGTTAAAAAGAAATTTCATTTTCTGCCACTTCCCTTACATTTCTAACAATAAATAATGTTGCATTTTACAAAAAATGACTAGAGACATCGAAAAATATGGTTGTAATACGTTGTTCCTCCTACGTATTTTCAACTTTATTATTGACACGTTTCACAGACAGCATAAGATCTACCAGACAAAAAATTATGGATTGTCGCCTGGGGATATTTATGCATGTGAGTAAGCAGAAAATTTTTTAATAGGAAATATATTTAATACACGACATATGGAGATTCAATAAATATCAAAAGTCACCAAAAATGTCCAGTATACCGAATAAATTTATAGTTCGTACATTTAAAATTCTTCGTAATTTACAAAATTTCTAGAACTTCATAATTTAACTCTACATAAATTCTCTTAGCAGCACAAAATTATTTGCTTCTTAGTTTTGAAAGTATAAAATACAAATTTATCAACAAATACCTTTTATTTCGAATAAATCCGATTTTAATTTATTTAAAAATATCTAATTAAAGTTTACAGAGATAAGAACATCCACAAAAATATGTTTATAATTAAACTCTTGTTCAACTAAATTTCTGTATATGAAATACTATATACAGTGTAAATTTTTATACTCCACCCGCTATCTGATACCGAGAGAAGTATAAAGCCGTATAAATTAGGCTTATCTACCTTAAACCGCCCTAATCGTTCATAAGGAATTTTGGAGCTACCATTTTAAATCACACTAAACTAGCTCCTGTACAATAATTCTTTTTTCGGATTCGTGCTTCTCGACAATTTCTCAATCCTGATCGGGAAATACTTCCCCATTTCATCCGCTAAGAAAGGCACCAGTGACGAATAACGTATGTCCGTGGCCGATGAAATGCGATAACGCGACCAGCTGAGAGATCGCTTATGTGATTGATTCTGAGATCACGTGCAGATTTTCCTTCAAGCTCGTTAGATCAACTTTCGTGATTAACCGATTATAGAGCGCGAATTCTGCGCACGCATATCTACTATCAAATGTCGTGATACCACATGTTAATACGATCATTGAAACATTTTCATTCGTGGCATTCTGATACATCAGCGACCTTTTATTCGCTTATATACTCTGTTAAAAATAATAAAATTGTTTGTGCGATCTGTTTGAGGAAGACGATGTCCGAATAGAAAATCTGCGGTCAATTGGATCTATTACCTTTTCGTTTCCGCGTAGCTGCCGAAATAAAATTGTGTTTCAAGATAGAACTCCGATGAGGAAGAGGGACATTTTTAACTTAGAACTGACGACGATTCGCACTCGAGTCTTATTTTTATCTGACCAAATTATACATTTAAAAATGTATTGCGCATTACATCAATTTTTATTACATCTTATTCGCAAAATCGAAATACGGACATGGCGCCAAAGTCACAGGATATTGTCCATAGTCTAATGCTAGTGACTCCCGTAGAAGTTAACGTATGGGTAGAATATATAATGCATATGGAAAATAAGCTTATTATACACAAACTCACACATTTACAACAAACGTTATGAACTTGCATAATTCTTATAACACTGTGTTATTCTTATACCGCCATGTTAAAATAATTACACTCTCTTCGAAATTATATTTTCCATTTCATTAGTATAAGATTTCCGATTTGCGCAATAGCAAATTACTCTTCTTTCAAATTGTACCGTAGGTAGTAGCTGTTTCGACACTTATGGAGAAACAGTTCATCAACTCCCTGAATGGCTGAATTGGTCCTCCAAGCCCTAATTAGAGTTTAGAGTGTCCTGTTCACAAATGACTAAATTGAAGAAATCTAGAACAAGAGAGCTGGCAAAATTCAACATCTAAGAAATAATCAAGAGATTGTACGAATCTAGTTCACGTCGCTTCTTAAAAAACAATGAAACACCAACCGATACAATGAGACTACTGTCCTCGCAGATTTTTTTTTCTTATACGCGAACTCACTTTCTTCTGTCTTCTGCCTTTTTTATCCGCTATTTCGCAGAAATCAAAATGGGTGGGAATGGCGATAAGGGATACCAATTAAAGTAACGGTATTTAAACTTGAACACACGTAGGTATAAAACACGTTTAAACTACATTCTTGCACGTAACTGTAACTTGTGTGACGCAACGGTACCTGATGTTCTTGCGCGAAGATGAATGGAGACCGCGAACAGTTAGTTCTTTCTTGTCTCAGCCAACAAAATAGAGCATCAGGTAGGTTTGGATTTCCAAATACCGTGCAATTAGAGGTTTGTTGGAGAAGAAACGTACGACTAGGAAATCCTTACTTATAGCTAGTATGACGACTCCAACTCTGAAAAGAAGACGCGAGAAAATCATCTTGATTTCTCACATAGAAATGATAAACAGGAAGCAATTTGTCGGTCTTCAAGCGTTGACGATCAATCTTATAAAATGACTTTGTCATGTGTTTTCAACGATACGGACATCGACACTGCTTTATTTCTAACATGGTTAAAGACGCTTATATTTCTCTTTGTCATGTGTTGTCAAATGAAATATTGTATTTTGAAATAGTGCGACTAGGAACGAACAATGTTAAAGTGTAGTTTTGTGTTGGAATAATTGAATTGCAATAAACTTGAATGAATTGTTTCCGATTCAATATAAAGCATGGACATAAAAACGAATCTGAAACAAGCGTTAATTCATTTATACGCTGAATAAATTCATAGAAATGAGTGTTCTTCGGATAAATAATCTTTTCTTTCTCGAGCGATTGTCTTTCCAGAGAGCAATACCATTAACGTGCTAACTTGTACAAATCTCATTTTTTATATAGATTATAATCGCATAAGTGGAAAGTTACTTTATATTAGAACGGGACAAATTTTAAAGAATACAACGGGGCAAACGGAACAATTTTATAAAAATATATTATAATTGACAAGAGAAGCGAATGTACGATATAATTTAATGTAACGTAACAGACGAACGTTTAATATGGATGAAGTACCAAACAAAAATTTTGATTGCATACAAATATCAATTTTAAACTTTCTTCTGTCTGCCACTGTAGATATACAAGTACATTATTAATTTTTGTAATCCTAATTTAATACGTAACATTTAATACACCTGAAATTTAAGAGGAAATTTAAGAGGATATTCATTTGGAGTACATATGTGTAAATTGTATGGAAACAGTTTTGTAAAAATTGCTCGGCACATAGCAACCGTAACAGAAATTAGATTGATAGTATAGTAAACGCGAAACGCTAAAAGTGAAAAAAAAGATAGAGAAAACGCAACTTTTTAGAAAACTGCTAAGTCAGCAACTTGTAGCAGATAGAAATGAATGTACAGACATTGTGAGTTAAGATCAAAGTTTACTGAAACAACATATAAATTATTACATAAACTGTTACACTGTTACATGTTATCTTAAATACTTTTCAACGTTATAGGATCAAAACTTCTCCTAACTTTAAAATGTAATTACTTTCCGAATTATTTCCCAAAATTAACTTTTATTATAATTATCCAAACGAGTGATATGTAAATATACTTTGCCATATTATAACAGACCAAGTATATTATATAATACATACCACATAATACTAATGTTTCTTCAAATTTGTGTTAGTATAATTAAAGCCTGAGACTTGAAATAAACTTTATAAGAACGTTATAAAACCATGATCTCAGATTTACTGATAATAGCACTTCATTTCTTCAACACAATAAAACAGGAAATAAGAAATATACTCAAGTTCTATTAAGCTCGATTTACTCGACTACATTTGAAGAATCGGGAAAATAACTTAGCTCTTTACCAGCATAAATTTATCTCATTTACAGAACTGCAAAAACTCTTCAAACTCTTCGATCAATAAAATTTTCTAAGCGATAAAGTCTATAAGAATAAACTTACATATTGCGCACTATGATTATAATTGCAAAAATCCTGTTCTCAGAGAACCGAATCACTCTGAGAATGAGGAAATTTGTAGAATTCTTTTGGATTCTTCGCTTAACTGTGTTTTATTTTTTCTTTTTGAATTCCTATGGTACTTCCCGTTAAATGAGTCTTTTAAAAGCCAAACTCTGCGTTTCGTTTTCTTAAGTTCATTAGTCAGAAACACGATTAATATCCAACTTCTAAAAGATAAATGACTTACTCCATAAGTTCGTAATTTGCATAATTGCAAGGTATGTTTTCAAAAACAGCGTTTCTAACGTTATTAATTTTCTCCAGTTTGTGATTTTCAAATCGATCAATGCAACTTCCCAGTGACGCAAATTTAATTAGCAAATCAACGTGTAATCACGTTTGCAGATAATTCTTCACATTTGCAAAGATATAATTGAGTTGCGTCACTTACAAAACAAAGATATAAACTGCCTCTAACATTAAGACTTCGGTGATACACTGACGAATGACAGAAATGTAGATCAACGGACTAAGGATGTATTTTTCTTTTCTTATCGGGAATTGGTTATTCTCTGAGTCAATCCTCACGGGGAAGAACTGGAATAACCTCGTGTCGCGTAGAGATACGTCTTGCAAAATACTCGGGCCAAGATTACCCATTATCTCAATCCTATATACGGTTGTCAATCCTATAGACCAATTGTCACAACATTCATGTTTCACACATGTAGATTAGAATTTTAAAAGTAGTAATCGCAAAACGTGGAAATTCTGAGTAACACTTTGGTCCCACGAGCTTCTGCAGATCGTAAAGAGCAACAGAATGTGTATTGTACTCGTACAAACTACGAAGGTCGCGTATGAAAGAGAATACGCTAGCCTACATCGTCTCTATTGTTCTTCGGTGTTTATAATGCGTAGTATTCATAGGATAAAGCACAATTTTGAAAAAAAGAAAAAAGAGCACTATAAATTACGTGGGTAGAGCGTTATGTTTGAAGAACCATATATTACAATCTACATTTGATTTGATATATGATGATATGATTTCATATATTACAATCTACAATTTTGAAATGGTAGAATGTAATACAGCATATAAAAATAACGGTGAAAGTTAAAAAAAAATGTTGCTTCGCACGCAAAAATTATTACGAAGATAATTTTAATTACAAACTATGTTCTCTGCGTGGAAATACATATATATTCTAAAATTTTAATAAAAATTTCTAGTCTGATGCATTACTTACTTTATATTTTTCTTAAATGCTCATCCGTGAAGCAAATATCGTAACATACATATATTTGTATCATTTCCCGCGTGTGCAAATAAAAATAAAACAGGTCGGAATCATGCCACATTCCAATACATCGTATACGACGCTAGAATTGATCATTATGAAATTTCATTTTTTCATTCGTTATAAAATCTTCTTAATCGGATAATTTTGCTCGCATTTAAAGCGTTTTGTGAGAATAAGACGGTATATCAGGTAATTTAGTGTTCCAAGAATATTAGATTTAGAGAGCTAAAAGTATCAATTACATGATAACGAGATGCTGCAATTAGAAAAAAATATACTTATCTAATATCATATATAACATAATATCACTATCTTGTACACCTGCGCAAATTTGATTTCGAACCAAATAAATCATGATTCAATGTTCTTGAAGCCATTCGATTTTCGCACGTGCGTACAATTTATTTGCTAATATTCCCCAAAATTAAATCGTTCGTCGACAAACAAATTATTTTTTATGCAAATTAGGGCATTGAATATTATCTGGTTGTTTCTGACTATGCAGTAATCTTTGAGTTTTTACTTCCCAATCTCAGTTTCGTTTCAAGAGACAAATAGGATAATAATGTTCTGAGAAAACCTTCGACGTAAAATGGGAAAACGCCCAACTTGCAATTTTTTCCTAGAAATTTTATGAATTTATAACGGGACATTTTAAAGATTCGAATTATTTATTGCAAAATATATGTAATTGGTAATTGTATCGTTAAGAAATTATTGGAGGTTCCAACGAATTATTGTGGGGCTATTAAAATATTAAAAAAAAATAAAAATTTCCAATTTATCAATTTCATCATTGCAAAATTTGAAATATTCTACGAAGACTTCTTTCTCCTTATATTATACGGATATCGGTATCTATCTAACGATCGAGATCAAACAATACCAAAGAAAAAAAAATGAAATAAAGAACGTAATTGAAAGTTATAAAGAATGATAATCCAATCTGTATTCTAATCGAACGCATAAGCAACGAACTCCATTAATAACTGAACATACGCATAATGTGCACTCGTATTATTGACCTCCGATGACCCAAGAGTGGGATTCCCGGAGACAATCGCAGAGACAGACAGAAAAGCGGATAAGGAACCGACGGTGATCCCCCGGCTGGAATTGCCACGAAGAAGACAGGGAAAAAGCTTCAGCGCAAAATTGGTATATAAGAGCAAGCTCCAGCCGATTGTGGTATAGAAATCGATCAGCTCTAAAAACAAGAGCATCAGAGATCTTGTGTCAAAGAGTTCCAAGTGAATCAAAAAAACAATTTCCAAAATGAAATTCATCGTACTGGCTCTCTTCTGCATGGCTGCATACGCCACTGCTCAAGAAATTGAACCTGAAGCTGTGGAAGAATACTACGTAAGAACTTTACTATATAATAATTAATTTTAAAATTGCTACTTAAAAATTAGCACTAAATGTGATTGAAACAATATTACAATAGGATAGTAGTTGGATAATTAGTACTTTCATCTAATAAATGACAATTTTTAAATCTGTAACTCTGCAACAATTTGAAAACTGCGTATGGTTTGGTTACAAATATGCAACTTAAAAATGTCATTAAGCGAGAGTTGTCTATGAGAATCTAAAATAGAACGAATTTGAGAATTTTGAAAAATTTTCCAACCCTACGTCTTAAACTTAACATTTCTATCCTTGTGTCACGTTAACGCTTCAAGCCTTTAGATACTATGAACCTATACATGGTACACGTGCACATGGCACGATCTATTAAATACCATTAACAAAAAAGGAAGAAATAAAACAGAGAAACATCGTTCAGGAAACTTAAATAATTCCAATAGAAATCCATTTTTTA
>NT_179150.1:363-705 GCF_000188095.3 Bombus impatiens | reverse complement strand
ATTTCGACGTTTAAGCGCTTGTTGAACTCCATTTTACACTGCAAATTCAACGCACTACCGTCTATGGTTCGAAATATAATGTAATGCACTACGGTTTAAGCGTCGAAACAAGCAAAATAGCTCGCGAATCGCGAAGATTTCGTCTATTTTGAAGAAACCTAACTGTCATTTCCTTCACGTTGGAGATCTTTCGACGTTTAAGCGCTCGTTGATCTCCATTTTACACCGCAAATGCAATGCACTATCATTTAAGCGTCGAAACAAGCAAAATAGCTCCAAAATTGCGAAGATTTCGTCGATTTTGACGAAAACTAGCTGTTATTTCCTTCACGGTAGAGACAC
>NT_179150.1:0-216 GCF_000188095.3 Bombus impatiens | reverse complement strand
CCCGCCATTTCCCTCCCGTTGGAGATATTTCTATGTTTAAGCGCTCATTTCACTCCATTTCACACTGCAAATGTAATGCACTACGGTTTAAGCGTCGAAACGAGCAAAATAGCTTGCGAATCGCGAAGATTTCGTCTATTTGGAAGAAACCTAACTGTCATTTCCTTCACGTTGGAGATAGTTCGACGTTTAAGCGCGCGTTGAACTCCATTTTAC
>NT_179149.1:0-308 GCF_000188095.3 Bombus impatiens | reverse complement strand
AAACACCTAAATAAACTTGCAAAGGAAATTAAAAACAAAATAAAAGAGCACAATAACAATGAGTTCACAAAATTCATAGAGTCACTATCTGCTCACGAGAACTGCAACTACTCCCTATGGGAAGCCACAAGAAAAATAAAGAAGACAACAAAAATGGTACCAGCAATCAGAAGAGCAGACGACACATGGGCAAAAAGCAACGAAGAGCAGGCTGAAGAACTTTCCAATCATCTATGCAACACATTCACCCCACACAACGTTAACAACAGCAACCACAATAGTCATACGGACGAGGATGCGCTAACCAC
>NT_179148.1:0-247 GCF_000188095.3 Bombus impatiens | reverse complement strand
AAAAAAAAAAAAAAAAATTTCATGGAATTCAGGATGGAAAGACATTGTTCTTCGAAAGCGCTTAAAGGGGTTTTATTATGTTCTTATTCTTTAGTCTTTGTGTTTGGCTTTATTACCATTGCTTTGATCAGGATGTTTATATTTTGTGCTGTTTTTATTCAAAGTAGTAGTTGTAATGGATCAGATTATACTTCTATTTCTAAATTAAGTTTTTTATTTAAATTCAGAAAGCTATATCATATCACAT
>NT_179147.1:0-1334 GCF_000188095.3 Bombus impatiens | reverse complement strand
TTGGAAATATTGAAACAATATTGTTGGAAAGGATAATTACACAATAAGACAAACAAAATTAGAATAGGAAAAGATCCAAACAAACACTCCAGAAAATTATAGGAAAGTTATAAAAAAATTAAGGGGAACAATGCTATAGGGAAAAAATGCTATATACCACACGTACCAGCTCAAAACGAAAAGGAGCTACGAAGTAGTTATAAGAGGACTGCATCCAAAAATTAACACAAAAAAGCTAAGTGACGAATTAGCAAATATTGGCCACCAAACAAGAGCTATAAACAATATTACAAGCTACGATACGAAGCAACCACTACCGCTATTCTTAATAGAGTTAGTACCTAAAAATGACAACAAGGAAATTTTCGATATTAAAAAAATTTTAAACACATTAATTACAGTCGAGCCACCCAGGCACAAAAAAGACATACATGACAAAGACAATGCATGAAGGCACAAAGAAGACACACCACAATGCATGAGGTGTCAACAATATGGACACATTAAAAATTACTGCAACAAGAACTCGGCGTGTGTCAAATGCGCAGGAAAGCACCTTACAGTGAACTGCTCACACACGGGAAAAATAAATGATGTAAAATGTTACAATTGCGGTGGAAATCGCCCAGCTAGCTACAAAGGCTATTTAGTAAGAAAACAACTTCAAGGTAAACTTTTTCTGCCGCTTCGTAACAGGATATACACTAACTCTCACACACATTAGGATAGCACAGTAACTGAAACATCAATAAACATACAGCATATAATGAACATCAACCATAATAATACCAACACCTTTGGTAGTCGAAGCTATGCGCAAGTAGCCAAACAGTCAACACCCTTAGATAATCAAATCCAGAACAATAACATCGACAATGCTACAGAAATCAAAGAACTGATAAAGCTATCCATTAAAAACACGGAAATGTTAGCAAAAATGATAAGTGAACAAAACGCAATCCTTAAACAGCAAACGCAACAAATCACACTCATGCTACAACTACTCACAAACATGCTATGCAAAAAATAAAAATGGACACGCTTAAAATAGCAGCCTAGAACTCTAACGGCCTACAACAAAGGATCCTAGAAACTAAAACATTTCTGTACAACAATAATATCGATATACTACTTGATTCAGAAACACACTTCACTATAAAAAACTATTTAAAAATACCGTACTACACCATATATGATACCAAGTATCCCTCAGGAAAAGCACACGGAGGGACCGCAGTAATAATAAGAGACAACATTAAACACCATTTACACAGCCAAGTTTGTAAAGAATATATCCAAGCAACCACCGTTACAGTACAAACTAGCAGCAACTA
>NT_179146.1:0-306 GCF_000188095.3 Bombus impatiens | reverse complement strand
ACTCCATTTTACACTGCAAATGCAATGCACTACCGTCTAAGTTTCGAAATAAGCAAAGTAGATCACAAATCGCGAGGATTTCGTCGATTTAGGAGAAATCTTTCCGCCAATTCCTTCCCGTTGGAGATGTTTCGACGTTTAGGCGCTCCTTTCACTCTATTTTACACTGCAAATGTAATGCACAACCGTTGAAGCGTCGATACAAGCAAAATAGCTCTCTAATCGCGAAGATTTCGTCTATTTTGACTAAAACTAACTGTCATTTTTGTCCCGTTGGAGATATTTCGACGTTTAAGCACTCCTTGA
>NT_179145.1:0-1219 GCF_000188095.3 Bombus impatiens | reverse complement strand
AACTGTCATTTCCTCCCCGTTGGAGATATTTCGACGTTCAAGCGCTCATTTTACTCCATTTTGCACAGCAAATATAACGCGCTACCGTTTAAGCTTCGAAACAAGCAAAACAGCTCACAAATCGCGAAGATTTCGTCGATTTTGATGAAATCTAGCCGTCATATCCATCTCGTTGGAGTTATTTCGACGTTTAAGCGCTTGTTGAACTCCATTTTACACTGCAAGTGCAATGCACTACCGTTTAAGCGTCGAAACAAGCAAATAGCTCGCAAATCGGAAAGATTTCGTCGATAAGCAAAATAGCTCACAAAACCTCAAAGTTTCATCGATTCTGAAGAAAACTAACTGTCATTTCCTGCCCGTTAGAGATATTTCGACGTTTAAGCGGTCGTTGAACACCATTTTACACTGCAAATCTAATGCACTGCCGTTTAAGCGTTGAAACAAGCAAAATAGCTCGCCGACGTCAGATATAACGTAATAGCTTACAACGTCATACCATATGACCTAATGCGTTATAACGGCATACCATATATCGTAGTATGTTATAACGTCATGCCATATAACGTAATATGTTATAACTTCATCCCGTATAACGTAATACGTTATAACGTCATACCATATAACGTAATACGGTATAACGTTATACCAGATAACGTATTACCTTATAACGCCAACCCATACAACGATATACGTTGTAGCGTCATACGATATAACGTAATACGTTATTTCGTTATACCATATAACGTAATACGTTATTTCGTTATACCATATAACGTAATACGTTATAACGTTACATAATATAAAGTAATACGTTATAACGTCATACCATGTAACGTAACACGTTATAACGTCTTCCCATATAACGTATTACGTTATAACGTCATACCATATAACACATTACGGTATAACGTCATGCCATATAACACATTACGGTATAACGTCATAGCATATAACGTATTACATTATAACGTCACCCATATAACGTCCCATATAACGTATTACGTTATAACGTCATAACATATAACGTAATACGTTAAATCTTTATACCATATAAAGTAATACGTTATAACGCCGTCCTATATAACGTAATACGTTATGACGTCCTCCCATATAACGTAATACGTTATACGTCCTTCCATATAACGTAATATGCTAAAACGTTATACCATATAACGTAATACTTTATTTCGTTATAACCATATAACGTATTACGTTA
>NT_179144.1:0-230 GCF_000188095.3 Bombus impatiens | reverse complement strand
AAATTTTGAAATTTATTATATAAAAATTTATATTTTAATTATAATTACGCTTTTTTCTTTTACATTTATTATATTTAATTTAATATAAATATTATTAATTTAATCTTTAAATTTGCAATTTAATATTTTTATTAAACTATATTAAATTTTTAAAATAAATCTTTATAGTATTAAAAAAATTTAAATTTTTATGAATAAATTTACAGTTTATTTCTTTTTCAGACATAATA
>NT_179143.1:0-236 GCF_000188095.3 Bombus impatiens | reverse complement strand
AAGCGAGTGAAGGGAGACGAGATTTTTCTTTTTTTCGTTCTAAGGTGAATAAATGTCGTTGTACAGAATGAGCTTACAATGCACTTAACATAGGTATCTATCTTAAGATTAATTAAGGATAAAAAGCAAGCATCCCACGGTGTCCCACGATGTCCCACGGTGTCCCACGATGTCCCACGGCGTCCCACGGCGTCCTACGGCGTCCCACGATGTCCCACGGTGTCCAACGTTGTCCC
>NT_179142.1:0-5277 GCF_000188095.3 Bombus impatiens | reverse complement strand
TATTGCTTCTTCCGGTCTGTCTAAGTTTATCACTGTCTGAAGAATAATATAAACAATTATTTGTCTGAAACTATTTTTAATGTTTGTTATCATTTTGAAGATTGTTTTTACTTGAACAGCTGTCGCGCTTATGCTCAACATATTCAATCCAACCTGAATTAAGTAACTTGCTTGACTGCTTTCTTTCAATATATTTGAAAATCTTTAAAGTTAATGAAGGTGTATATTAGTGACATTTCGCAATTTTTTGATTATTGTAATAAATACAGACCGTATGGCTTCATTGTGCATTATCGTGCAATTCCGGATCCTTTCATACGTGTAATTCTCAGAAATAGCTGTGCCAGTAGAGTTGTTTGGATTCATAGTTGCTTTTTGGACTCGATGTCTACGGTTATGACAACAAAAATGAACATGTGTACGAGTTATAAATTTAGTGATTGCAATATTTTCACGTGCATACGAAAATGGCGACTAACAACCAAATCTTGCATAATATCAGGGTATTTACCCACAAACCGCAAATAATCCACTACTGTGATGAATTATTAGCATGTATAACCAATCAGCACCTATTATGGTGAACACTACAACGACAGAGCTCCAAAATAATTGTAAATATATGTAAAAGAAATAGTCGGCATCGTTAAAAAATATGTAATTAACTCTTAGCAGTTGTTGGCGTGTTCGAGTTCCGTTTATTGGATGGACAATATCAAGCATTGGAGAACTTAGTGGCACCAGCAAGAACAATACCATAAATGATACTAAAGTGTCTGAAAGTTAGGACAATTGATTATTTACGTGTAAATAATTCTATGTATACGTCAGGGAGGATCTATTACTTTAAACACTAAAAATATTGGAAATCGTGTTGAGAATTTAAGTTCTGTACTTACTACGATAAAAGTGCGCCATTCTGTTGCCTTGCATGACGACTTCCTCTAGAACGTGCAGTTCGTCGTTGAATTTCAGCTGCTGCCATTGTCTTGCCACAAGTTGGAACAATTTGCTGAACTAGAGAAAGATAATTTTTTATGCCTCTTGTATAGTTCAAAATATTCTTATGTAAGAGAATATTTACTCACATTTTGTTTGTTGAAATGCATATTTAATACTTTAACAGCGCTGATGGAAGATGCAACAAAATGTGGCAAACACTCGATGACTCCATCCATATCCTTTTTATGCAACGACGCAAATAACTCTATTGTCTATCGATTGCAAGTCCCAATTGTTTAATCACATTACCTGATTATTAGCTTTATTACGTAGCATTCACTCAATCTAGTTTCCTCATTTTATCCTTTCTACTTTTCTATAAAGCGATTGACGTGTTTTTCTTACCGTTGGGATTGTGATGCATGCGATACTAGTTACCACTATTATTACAATCATGTTTCTAGTGCTACTTTTATGACGCGGATCTTGCCCCAAAAGTTGGATGTATCGTTCGAGTTTATTGTAGTATGTCACATGAAGTATTTCGACGCTCCCAGTTTTCTGACGCACTAAATACTCCAAACTCAGATTAATTACCCCACGAGGTTATATTAAGTACCGTAGAAATCATAAAATCAACATAACATCAATATCACTGGACGCTGCGGATTTTTATGCGTTTATAGGATATTTCAGTAAAGAAACGCAAAGAATGCACATGATATGCAAAAATATATAAAATGTTCAAACTATAATATTCTTCATAGAATGTAATAGACAAAACCATGTTCTGCGTGAGTACGATTTTTTAAATTATATTCCTACAAATATAGGTTTGCATAAATATCCACAGGTTTATTATTAGTTTAAAAAGAACCACTTATTTTGATGTGGAATAAATATCTTTCCCTTACTGGTTGTGCAGTCTCAGGTTTCAAACGTCGGCTTCTTTATCTTGTGCAACCGCTTTTGGAGGAATCGCGCGTTTAAGAAGTGTCGTGCGGAGTATGAGGTCTCATTCTGAAGTCGCAAAAATCAATATGCTCATATGTAGTTATGATGTATATTCAATGTTGCTGGAAATGCGACAATTTCGTCATTACATATTATAGCTTATCGATTGGTTGCCAGGTAGTCTACTACGGTATCACTTTTAACGTTGTGACATCGTCTTTGATACGAAAATGATGGCTTTTCAATGATAGCTTTTCGAAGTTCTTGTAACACATGTTACGGCGCTCGGCAGGACATGGATGAGTAGTTATTATAATTGAGCATTGGTATACCAACTGAGTATTGATTATATGTGGCAAGAAATTCTTCATAATGCCGACTGCTTAAAAACCTTTCTTTTGTGCACGGTGTATTCAGCTCAGATTCTTTCTTCGATTTTCAATTAAGAATTCTTCACCGACATGTTTATCACTGTTTGCAACACGCGAATATTGTAATAATAGATATATCTTATTCTTACACTTCCCATTATGCGGCATCAATTTCATCCTTTTAAAGTTCGGAAATTGTTTTTGAAGTAACGTAAAGAGAATTCATTGCAATGGTAGTGAATGTGTGTTATTTAGGTACGATTTAGGTGTTAAGACGTTAATACTATACAGGGTGGTTGGTAACTGGTGGTGCAAGCGGAAAGGTAGTGATTCTACGCGAAAAAAGAAGTCGAAAATATTGAATAAAAATTTTTCGTTTGGGGCTTTGTTTTCGAGAAAATCAACTTTGAATTTTCGCTCGGTACGTGTGCACTTTATCACGTCTCGTTATAAAGGATCTCACTGGAAAATTTATCTCGATGAAAAAATTAAAAACAAAAATTTTTATTCTATATTTTCGACTTCTTTTTTCGCGTGGAATCACCCCTTTTCCGCTTGTATCACCAGTTACCAACCACCCTGTATGTGAAGGGTGTGTTTTTACATCTTTATTCGCCAATGTCATCCAATATGTCCAGTATTACATGTCAGCTATTTATTATACTAATCTTATATTTGGTAAAGCTGTGTATAACATACAGTGGATGAAATTACATCCGACAGCTAATGCATATTCAATCTTTCATGGACATCAACATTGTAATATAGGATATGCACGTTTTGAAGGTCTGAAGATTAAAATATTCGTAAATAGTACTTAATATACTATGAGTAAACATATTGGTTTGGAAACTTTTTCAGCCAGATGTTTTTCGAATTTTACATTGTGAAATCGGCATTTGATAAAATTTTATCTAATTTTAAATATGGAGACATAACAGGTAATTCAAAACAGTAGAACAATTGATAATTACTTTATGGTTATAGTATAAATCTAATATATATTATATACCTCGTAAGGTATCTTAAAATCTCGCCTTTGCGGTATGTAATGAAAAATCAGAAATTTTTATACACTACTGTACCTATATACATATAATATTGTTAAATTTATACATACTATTCCGAAATTTTCTATATTCATTTCATACAATCCACCTGCCGTCAATGAACAAAACCTTCTGCATCTTATTTGCATCACGTATAGTACTTTTTGAATTTGCACGGGTGCCTTGTACCATTTGGAGCTGTAACTATTTGATATGGACATTTAATTTTATTCGAGCCTTATTGATATCTATAGCTTATATGGATATTTTCTAAACACATACATATTATCTGCTAAATCAGAAGAATGATCCAGAAGCACTTGGCCAGGTAAACTAAGTAGAAACAAATGAAATTGACAAGCGCCACAAAATACAGCACTTCGTATTGCTTCTTCTGGTCTGTCCAAGTTTACCACGGTCTGAAAAATAAAATGAGATATTTAATTACTGACATATATTTTTAATTTGTATCCGTTATCATTCTCAAGATTGTTCTTTACTTGAACTGCTGCTGTGCTTATACTCAATATATTTAATCCAACCTGGATTAAATAACTACTTTGGCTGCTTTCGTCCAATATATTGTAAAACCTTTATATTTAATGGAGATGTATATTAGTCATATTTCGTAATATTTTAATTATTTAGTCGACTTTTATTATGCTTTGTTGTTGACTAATGTATACATACTGTATAGCTTCCTTATGCATCATCACGCAATTTCGGAATTTTTCATACGTAGAATTATCAGAATCTTTTTCACCAGAAAAGTAATTTAGATTCGCAGTTGCTTTTTGAATTTGATATCTATAGTTATGAAAACAAATAATGAAAATGTGTGTACCTAATATGAATATAATGATTATAATATTAACTAGTACATGCAAGTATGGCGACTAATACCAACTTTTGCATAACATCATGACATTTACCCACAAACTGCAAATAATCCACTACTGTGATGAATTATTAGCATGTATAACCAATCTGCACCTACTATGGTGAGCACCACAACGACAGTGCTCCAAAATAATTGTAAATAAATGTAAAAGAAATAGTCGTCACTGTTGAAAAATATGTAATTAACTCTTAGTAGTTGTTGGCGTTTTCGAGTTCCGTTTATTGGATGGACAATATCAAGAATTGGAGAAGTTAGTGGCACCAGTAAGAACAATACCATAAAAGATACTAAAGTGTCTGAAAGTTAGTATAATTAATTATATACGTGTAAATAATTCTATGTATATGTTAGGGAGGATATTTTACTTGAAACATTAAAAATATTGAAAATCATGTTGAGAATTAAAATTCTTTACTTACTACGATAAAAGTGCGCCATCCTGTTGCCTTGCATGACGACTTTCTCTAGAACGTGCAATTCGTTGTTTAATTTCAGATGCTCCCATTGTTTTGCCACAAGCTGGTACATTTTGCTGAACTAGAAAAAGGATAAGTTTTTATACGTCTTGTATAGTTCAAAACTTTCTTATGCAAAAAAATATTTGCGCACATTTCGTTTGTTGAAATGCATATTTAATACTTTAACAGCACTGGTGGAAGATGTGACAAAATATGACAGACACTCGATGACTCCATCCATATCCTTTCTATGCAAGGACGCAAATAACTCTATTGTCTATCGGTTGCAGGTCCCAATTGTTTAATCACATTACCTGATTATTAGCTTTATTACGTAGCATTCACTCAATCTAGTTTTCTCATTTTATCCTTTCTACTTTTCTATATAACGATTGACGTATTTTTCTTACCGTTGGGATTGTGATGCATGCGATACTAGTTACCACTATTATTACAATCATGTTTCTAGTGCTACTTTTATGACGCGGATCTTGCCCCAAAAGTTGGATGTATCGTTCGAGTTTATTGTAGTATGCCACATGAAGTATTTCGGGACTCCCAGTTTTCTGACGCACTAAATACTCCAAACTCAGATTAATTAC
>NT_179141.1:0-413 GCF_000188095.3 Bombus impatiens | reverse complement strand
CGTTTATTAATAGTTTAAATATTGTAGATTGATGGTTTAAATGTTATGAATTAATGATTTAAATGTTATAAAGTAATAGTTTAAATGTTGTAATGGTTTAAATGTCAAGAGTAATGGTTTAAATGTCATAAATTAATGGCTTAAATGTTATGTTCCTGTTTCGCAATGATAACTTATTATTAATATTTATGAAGCAGAACATTTTCAAAATCGAACGCAAAGGGTGCTTCATTATATCTGCAATATCAATTAGCCTACCATTTAAAGAAAAAAAAAGAAGAAATTCTGAAAATACCCGAAATTTGATACGCAACGCTAATAAATATAAATCCATGCACTCATATTTCAAAAATACGTAATGCCAGCATAGCAAGAGATCACAGTGCAACCATTTAGGAGATTGCCGATGAACG
>NT_179140.1:2222-8797 GCF_000188095.3 Bombus impatiens | reverse complement strand
GTAATAATAGCAGAAACTGCTCCTATAGATAATACATAATGAAAATGTCTTATTACATAATAAGTATCATGTAAGATAATATCAATTGATGAATTAGATAATATTACTCCTGCTGATAACAATTTTTTTGCTGTCACACAATCTGAATTATGTACGGAACTGTTGTTCTGCAACAACAGGCGGATCAAAGGTTATAGCAGCGAATGACCTTCTTCTTTTTATAACTATTTCATTTCACGAATTAACGTATAAGGAAGCAAGAATGAATGTTTCAAACCAACTGATTACTTACGACGGTGTTCGGAACTCTGCGGAAACCAACGTGACTTCGCATATCTTGCCCAAAGACGAGCAGGAGATTTCCTGCTAATAGTGGCAGGAGAAATGCGAAAACCCGTAAGTGTCGTCTGCCATTGATGGCACCGTAACTCGTTGTGATTCTCGCAACCGTTGCAGAGTCAAAGGGTACAAAAGCGAACGATTGTTTATGGATACGGAAATAATGCAGCCTTTATAACTATAACAGCTGCAACAAATAGTTTTTTGATATCCTATTTTATCTAAAAAATACTTGGTTGTAAAAATGTAATCGCATTGTGAATAAAGCTACTTTAAGAATTATTAAAACTTTATTTTTTTTTCGAGAGAGAAGGGGCCGTTTGCGATGGGTACAATATGTAATACAATTTATTTACCAGTCGCACTGATACGCTAGTTAACGTTACTCATACGGTTATACTAACAAATTGGAATTCGAAGAACACAACAGTTTGGGATATTAATAACAGTGTTGCGCTTTAGAAAGGAACAACAAGTTTTCGAAACTATTCTATTCAGTCGTTCGTCTTCTTTCGAAAATAACGAACGAGAGTCGAACTAATCGAACTTGCATCTTATTTTAGCTTGAAGAATCGCCTCTTAAATTTTTCTACAGCTGTAGAGTAACGCCTTGTATATATATGTTGGGTTGGCGTTAGACTTAGGGGTGTTTCGACCGTTCGCGGAGAGACGCGATCGCGAGATAGCACGTCAACGAGAGTTGTAAGTTCCCGTTACGATTATGTTAATCGACGCTGCGAAATAGTCCCCTGTTTCGGTTAGGATAACAGAGGTGGTTTAATGAATGTAACACTGTATTAACAGGTTAACATAGAACAATATATTTTACAATAATATGATGAAGATGTTACAGAAATTTGACTCGACTTTGCGATATCTCTAGATAAATTCGTTTGCTCGTCAGATTTGTCGAAGTGTCATGTTTGACTCGTCAGAAGGAACTGAACTCCCTTCGATTATTTTCGTATTTTCTGGAAGGCGACCCCGATTACGTTCGGATCACGCCACATTCTTTTACGCGAGGTAAAATAACGGCCACGAGTCGACGTTTCTGGAGGTCGCCCTGCTTAGTGAACCATGCGCTTGCCACTACAATGTTTGTTTGCCGGGCAGCCGCGACGATCCGTCTGCGACGTTATAGGACCGCGAGCGACGGCTAGAAAACACAGCCTGTGGTAAGCCTCGTGGCGTAACATACTCCCCCCGTTGAGAGGGTACCGATCAAAAGTTCTGTAAAGGTAAAGTTAATTGGAGCTGCCGCCCGACTGCATGTTGATTGTTGATGGCCCGTATTCTGCTGGATCGGCTTGGCTCGATGGTAGGACGAACTGCATGGCACCTCGATCCAAGATGCTCCTTGCCGTGTGAACAACAGCCGTCCGGATGATGCTGTCGTCCCCAGGGTGAACTTGGCGATGCGGCCGAAAGGCCGTTGCCTGGATGGCACGTTGTCTCCATTGTAGTCTAGATCGCCGTCTTCCTCGTCGATGCCGAGCGATTTCCAGGTGAACTTCACGACCCAGGAAGTGTCGTGAATCTTGCTTCTGGAAGTGTCGTTAAACACCTCGGCCCAGGAAGTCTCGTTGAAGGGAACGTCGGTGATGCTTGGTGAAGATTCATCAAGCGCGGTGCGGAGGTTTGAGGTTGATTGGGAGGCTGGACTCCCGCCGATGACCCGCTTGAATCGCATTCTCTTAGTGATGATCCTCGGTGGAGAATGACCGTTGGACGTCGTGACTGTGACTTGCCTTGGTGTTGGAGAGTATGTTGGCGCTTTTGGAGCCATGGGTGACTCCAGTGAGATGTCTGTGATACGCGACTCGTTCGGTACGGCGCTCTGTGAACTCAGTAGAGAATCGTTGGGATCAGATGGAATGTTTTGTAAATTACCGATACCATTTGAGTGATTAGTCATGTTATTAATAATGCGGAAATTATTCTGAATAGGGCCAGTTGCAGGCGTAGCACATCTCTGAGGTGGCGGAGGAGGAGTCTTCACGTTACGTCTCGGAGTGTGACTGTCCGATGCAATGTTTCTAGTCTCGGGTGGTGCAGATGACGTGATGTAAGAGAGATGATTGGACGTCGATACGTTGTGTTGGACGTCCATCGTGGAAGTATTGCCCGAAGAAAAGCTGCCCCTGGACGGTTTGATCACAGTGGATTTCGAAGCCTTTCCAGTAGGTTTCGACTCGACGTTGACCTTGCTGTCCTGGATGGGATTCAACCCGTTACTATCTAGGTTGTGAACTGCGGTTAAAGAGTCATGAACGTTCTGTAACAGATTATGGGAGATTAGTTTCTGAAATGATTTGTCGCCTGGTGAAACCCTCTCTTTCTTCAGGTCCAAAGGCTCGTTGAAGCTTGTCAAATTCAAGGTGATTAGTAGCGATGAATCCGATTGTTCAGTTCCTGACGATGCTAATGTGGTTGTCGTCAGGCCGCGTTTAAGTGATACGTTGCGAGTGTAATACGATGAGTTGCGAATGGGACGACTTTCCTGATTTAAGGCGTTTGGCAGCGTTGAATCCGACTGTTGAGATAATGAGGACGCGAACTTGGTTGTCGTCAAGTCGCGAGTAGGTGACACACTGCTAGTATTGTGCAATGAATTGCGCGTGATTCGCGGCGAGGTCGGCGTTCGAGTCGATGCGATCTTCTCCGTCGGCGGAGTTTGAGTAGCTTTGCGTGTTTTATTTAAGTCATTGTTACTTCCCTTATCCGTGGGCCCTTGTGGCAATGACGAGGGTGGCGTCTTCGCATTATGTCCAGGAAAATGATTCTCCGGTAATTTAAGCGAAGCAGACTCGCGACCGGCGGCTGATTCGTCGTTTGTCGATTGTGAAGAAAGGGTATCATAAAACGTGTTCCATTTTTCTAAGCTTCCGTCAAAAGTAGGGAGCCGAAGATCTGGTAATTTAATGGCTATCGGATTTAAACTTGCGGATGATGCACAGGTTGGAAGGTTTATGGATGTCGAGGGCGAAGCTGCTTGCGCGTTCCTCAGAAGATTTTGTAGCTTTATGTCTACCGCGACGTACTGATCCCTTATTTCGAAGCCGCGCGCTTGTTCCTCCTCGTCTAATACTTCTAACTCGAGTTGGATCGCTTCGAATTGACTCGCAACTTCGGTCAGTTGTTTCTCGTAGTTCGTTAATAAGGAGTTTTGCTGACTCTCGGATTGCTCGTACTCGTCCAGTCGGTTCGATAAGTATGTGAATCGGCCGCTACAATAGCCTCGTCTCCGACGCAGGGAGATGAGTTGATCTTCGCTCGTCATCGTTGCCGAGGATAGGAGATGGTCGAAATAAGGAACGAGCTTACCTTACTGTCGTGCGGCGTGAGGTCGCGTGTATGTTTGGTGAGGAACGCCTTGTTCCTTCCCGACGGCCACTCGTTCGGTTGTATTGTTAAGTTGTGAAATTCGTTGCGTTGATGACTGTCCAGCTGCGGCGGAAGGGTGCGTGGCTGCGTTCCCTTGCCAATGGGATGTGCTTCTTCGAAGATGACGCGCCTGACGTCACTGGTTTCGCTGTAGTGGTTGCTCCCGCTCCCGCTGCTGGTTTTGATAAAGTCACGTGGCACTGTGTGGTCACTGGTAAGTCGTAGCGCAGCGCAGAATGTCGTAGACTGCATTTGGTATGACAATGCTTGAGTACCATACTATAAAATTTCAGCTCGTTTATATTTATATTATTTAAAATCTCGGCAACTTTATATTTATTTGTATTAAATTGCAATACATTATAACAGAAAGTCAGGGAAAACATGTTTTAGTAATGGTCAAATTGAAAAACACAGCTTGTATCTGTACTGATACAAATTATAGTAAATGTATTAATAGCGTGCACATTAATGGAATTATGCGGGATGTTCGGCCACACGTGTAAAAATATTTAAGGGGTGATTCCTGAAACCAAAATAAAGTCAAAATCAAGGATAAAAATATTGCGTTTCGGGCTCTGTTTTTTTAATTATTCGCAATTAAATATTAGTTTCTTTCTGAATGGACTCTCCACTACTATCTTGTTACATAACATGTTTTAGCGATTTTAGAAATTTGATAAAAGGGTAAAACAGTTCTGGAAGGGCAGGATCATTTCAACAGCCAAACATAAAGTACAAACATAAAGTTTAATTTAGTAGAGGTTTAGGTTATTCTACTGTAGATGTTCTTGAGCTTTTTCATTTTTCGTTTTTAAAACGCTTTTATTTCTTTCACTTTTGCATTATTTGTCATTCATTTACGATTTTTCTTACAAAGCGTCGCGCAAGATGGTTTACGTCGTCAAATGTCATAATATCCTTCCCTACGATTTGTGCTAGGTAGGCCTATGTATCGTTCGATTTGAGAATCCATGTGCACCTCGCTGTTTAGGTTGACCTACTTTTGTTCAGGTAAGGGGGTTTGCTCGGACACAGAGATATTTCGGCTATGTTTTAATTGACAATAACTGAAAAACAAAGCCGAAAACGCAATCTTTTTATTCTTGATTTGCATCTTATTTTAGCTTGAAGAATCGCCTCTTAAATTTTTCTACAGCTGTAGAGTAACGCCTTGTATATATATGTTGGGTTGGCGTTAGACTTAGGGGCGTGTAATGTATCTTCATTAGGACAAGCCATCGTTGTTGCCTAATGGAGATTATATTTACAATTATATGTACAAATGTTGATTTAACAGAGTTTGACAACTAACCGTGGTGATTAGACACTCTAGATGTTAAAGACAATGTTCTTAGGTTCAATAACGAATCCACGATCAACGGAGAAAACTCTTTGTATAATAGAATATATTTTGAGTCACAAAATGACAGACAAGACGATGTGTGTAAACTCTCCGAGGTGATCACAAGAATAAAAGACTGATACGATCACGTTTGTCAATTGCATATTCATCGGGGATATCAACAAAATTCTAGGCGCCGTTACTAGGCAAACCCGCGTAGAGCCGTCATTTCTTCCAAGGGCTTGTTTCTTAATACAGCGTGTGTCCCTCAATATTGGCACTTCTTCTGTTAGGTAAAAACGTTCATCCCGCGACCGTGGCTACGTTCGGCGACCAGTTGTGTTACCTCGAGCCCAAGCCCACTGTCACAAATCTCGGGCAAACACAATCAGATCGTATCTCAACAACTACTTCTAAGTTCTATTATTTTAGTGCAGCTATGATAAATAGTTTAGACCAAAGTATCGGGGATCTTCCCAAAATTCCAAAAGAAAGGCCCGTTGCCCTACATCTCCTACATATATATACATACACAACCCTGAGAAACGAGTAGCGTGTAAGAAATCTGGAACACACTTACCATTCATAGAAGACTAAAAAGAAAACACCCCACTGACCTCACTAAAGAAATAAAATAGCCAAACTCGAAGATGGTATCCCGCTGGGGGTAGCCATTCACATATTATTTAGCAATTAAGTTAGAAAAATGTACCAAATGTTCAGCTGGACAAATTGTAAAGTACAAATTAAATAACAATAATAAAAAAAACTTACCATTGGGGAGCGGAAGGAATTTGTTTTGTTTAGAAATTTGGCTGTGTTTGGCAGTAAAAACGAACTGATCGCACGCTCGATGGCCGCTGATCATTGATATTGAGCCGATTGAAGGATGCTTGACCTTCGATTCCATCGGCGATTAGCGCGAGCTGTACTTGGAAAATAATGTTATTAAGGATCCAATAAAATCGTCGAAAGTATTAGTAGAGTTCATTGGTTGACAGAAAGTAAGACACAAACATTTTGGCAATTGTTTGAAATGCTCAAAGTTTTCGCCGACGACTAGTGGTAAAATCGAAGAATGTTGGCGCAATTGAGAAAAGGTAATGTACCTTTTCAAACGGTTGTATCCATGCCAGTCGACAAACACATAAGAGGTTGGTGTTTACCAACATGAGTTTTCATAACGAAATATTTTTGAACTTAAAGTAGGCCCAGACGAGTAATTAGCAATCGAGGCTTTTGTTTTCTCGACCGGGCCATTCAAAGAATTCCTAAGACGAACGGCAAATCACAGGCAAACGGGACACCGATGCTGGCAAAATTGTCGGTAACACCCGGGAAATGGGACCGAGTCTTGAGACCAGTAGAATTCGCCTAGAACAATACAGTGCAGGTCAACGAAAGAAAGTCCTTCGCTATTGTTGTTTGAAATAAATCAGCTTGGTTTCATCAAGGGGGGGGGGGGGGAAAGGTTTTAAAATTTTTTTTGTTTTTTTTTTTTTTTTTT
>NT_179140.1:0-1590 GCF_000188095.3 Bombus impatiens | reverse complement strand
GTGGACCGCCTTTGTCGCCAGACAAGCGAATATGGCGGCGTACGTCTTGATTTTACGTCGGTTGCGGTCCCTCCTCTCCTTGATGTTGAATGGGCCGCAGTAGTCGATTCCGACGTTCGTGAACGGCCGCGATTCGGTAATACGCGCCTCTGGTAAATCACCCATCAAGTATTCCACTGGTGGAGGGTTGGCTCTGCAACAGCGGACGCACCTTTTGAGGGTGCGCCATACCTGGCTACGGCCGTCGATCGGCCAATAGCGCAGTCTCACCGCGTATAGTGTTGCTTGTGTCCCTGTGTGATGATTGTTCCGGTGCTCTCGTTCTATAATTAGTTCTGTCACCGGGGACTTCGGCAGGATGATGGGGTGCTTTTGGCTGAAGGGTATAGCGGAGTTGGTTAGTCGTCCTCCTACCCGGAGTATCCCATCTTCGTCGAGGAAGGGGTTTAATGGCTGCAGTTTCCCTCCAACGTCCTCGCTTCGATTTTTCTGGAGGGTCCGAATTTCAGGCGCGAAATGTCTGGATTGTATTAACTTGATTAGTTGGTTGTGCGCTGCCGTTAGTTCGTCGGTGGTGAGATGGGCAGGTCGGTGTTGCCTATGTCTCCATCGAAGACACCAGGCGACGATTCTTATTAGTCTGGGCCAAGACGAATAACGATGGAGGAGTGTGTTGTCGTTAATGTTCGCCCTCAGACAAATCGTCTTCTTTTGCTCCGGGATGTCGACTACCGGGGTCGGGCTCCAGACCGGCCAATAGGCTTCGCCTTGCAGGAGCCACCTTGGCCCGTTTTTCCAAATGGACGGACATAGGAATTCCTTGGGCGTCTGGCCTCGGGAGATGAGATCAGCTGGATTGTCGTCGGTCGGCACATGACGCCAGTCGGAGATATTGGTCTTGGTCTGTATCTCAGCGACTCGATTCGCCACAAATGTTTTCAAGGTGTGCGGCGAAGATCTGATCCAATGGAGGACGATGGTGGAGTCAGTCCAGTATACGATCCGCGATATCTTGGTCGTCAGGGCCTGTCGTATTGACGAAATCAGGGACGTCAAAAGAAGTGCCCCGCTTAATTCGAGACGTGGTATGGAGAGTGATTTGAGCGGCGCTACCTTCGATCGCGCCGTTAGGAGTCGAGTCCAAATATTGTTCTTTCGGTCCGTTGTTCGCACGTAGACACACGCCCCATATGCCCTTTCGCTAGCGTCACAGAATCCGTGTAGCTCAATTTTCGTTGCGGATTCTATGATGGTCTTCCGAGGGAACCTTACCGCATTTAACAACGGCAATTGGGTGTGGTATTTGATCCACTCTGTGTGTAAGTTTGACGGAAGGGATTCGTCCCAATCTACCTTCAATGTCCAAACTTGTTGCAAAATCATTTTTGCTCGAATGATTACCGGCGCGAGTAATCCCAATGGATCATAGATTTGTGCGATGACTGAACTAATTGATCGCTTTGTGACTCGGGAAGTGTCACTGATCGTCTTGACCGAATATAGTATGGAATCGTCGGCTGAATTCCAAAATACGCCGAGTGTCTTTAACGTGGATGACTCACCGAGATGTAGTTTCTGGTGGGTATCTTC
>NT_179139.1:0-730 GCF_000188095.3 Bombus impatiens | reverse complement strand
CTCCGGCGACGAGGCGCGGTGTGACGTGGCCACACATCGCTCCATTAGGCGACGTAACGATTGGGGGCGGGAGGGGGAGGGACGGTCTATCGCTCACTCCGGTTCCCGTATGGGTAACCATATAACATATGGTTTTAGTAGGTTGGAGTCCGGCACTACCGCGCCGCTTTTCCCCAGAAGCGACTTGGTGTCCGTGCGGATTTTCTGCACGTTAATAAAAAAGAGAGATATTTGTATGTGGGTGTCAGCATGCGGAGGTATGTGTGTGCGCGGCGCCTTGAAAACAGATGAATGTAAACTGTTCAGTCGGATAACAGTCGGGTATAGAAGAAAGTACTGAGAAGCATGCAAGCGTGTATCGATGACTATCTTAGAAATTGCCCATAAAACAAATATATAACAAAAACAAATATATAACTATTTTAATATTAATTCCAAGTGTAAATTTAGTGTTCCTATAACATTATTTCGGCTATCAAGATCCACAATTCTCAACAAAAAATACAACTTTTTTTTGTCATATGTATTGCTGCCATAATTTTTCAAATGAACATGATTAATATAATTTCTTCAAACAATTTTGAAAATTTGTTATTAATAGGAGCAGTTTCTTTCAATACGCTGGAAATCATGAAATTTACAAATTAACAAATTTTTATCTGTCTTTAACTGATTGTGAAATTAACCTCTTACGACTTGAACTTTAGAGAGTGGTTTCATCTTTCAAACG
>NT_179138.1:0-868 GCF_000188095.3 Bombus impatiens | reverse complement strand
CACGCGTACCGAGCGAAAATTCAAAGTCGATTTTCTCGAAAACAAACGAAAAACGAAAAATTTGTATTGTATATTTTCAACTTCTTTTTTCGCGTAGAGTCGCCCCCTTTCCGCTTGTATCACGAGTTACCAACCACCCTGTATATATATATATGTCGGAGATGAAAGGAAAACCGGAGCCTTCCCGTTGCAATTTTGAGGAAGCTTTCTAATGCTTTAGCCCAGATTTTATCATAACTGCATTTAAGCAATTGTCATTTGTAATTGTTTGATATTTGTGAAAGCGAAAGTGGGTTCGAAGTGACAACTGGTCGCCGAACGTAGCCACTGTAATAAAACCGCCGAAGATGAGATCGATGGTAACGAAGTTGACAATGGCGTGCGTGGTAAAGATAAAAGTCGATTAATCTTCCTTTTAGAAGATCCAAAGATTCATTCGTTACGGGCTTCCTACGTACTCGCGTAAATACAGGCCAGTTAGAACTACAATTAATTGATCCTAACATCACCGCACAAAGAAGTCCTAATAGACTTCGCGAGGAAGAGCACAGAATGGTACGTGAGAGAATAAGCGAATTAATTATAGCCAACTATAGGCCTAGTCATTCACGGTTCGCGAGCCCTATGTTACTCGTGAAGACGAACGACGATTCAGATAGATGATTGGTAGATTTTCGAGAACTAAATAAAAATACGGTCGCGGACCGGTATCCTTTACCCATTATTGCAGATCAAGTCGCGAGATTACAAAAGCAAGATGTTTTATTGGTCTGGACATGGCCAGCGGGTTTCGCCAAATCCTTATTCATTCTAATTCTAGAAAGTATACAGCATTGGCTACCTTCGTAGGACGACTTGGACAATAAAT
>NT_179137.1:0-3641 GCF_000188095.3 Bombus impatiens | reverse complement strand
TTCGGTATTAGAGTCAGTGCCTCCGTCAAGAGGATAGATAAAGCCTCTCCAGGAGCTCAAAAATGTAAGTAGTTTTATATAATGTATTTCAATCTGTTCTATTTATTATATTTCGTTTGAAACATTGTTAATTATAAAATAAAAATGATCGATAATTTGGAAAGTTGTAAATGTCCTTTTTAATTGAAATAAAGTCTTCAAGTCTTAACATTAAAATACGATAATTGTCTCTGATGTGCATCAAAAATCAACTGAATTCTCAATTTTTTGATTTCAAACTTTTATATTAGAATTTCAATTTACATTACTTATTAGAGTTTATTAAAATTTTAGTCTTTATTATTGATAAAATTCCAAGTTTGTATTACGTATTAACAATATTAATGATATCTTATGTTTTGTTATAGACATATCGCTGCTTCAACTTCTTTATCTTCTTTGGGAGTGTCCTAACAGTGGCTGAAAAGCCAAAAATGTAAGTACTTTTACATTATGTCTATTCTGTATATTTTTCTTTCATCACCATCATTTAAGAGATACAATTTGATCGATAATTTACCAGCTTAGAATCTTCTCAGTTTATTCTTTCGTTACAATAAAATAAGCGTTAAAGTCTTAATAACAAATTATGAAACAAATGACCAACACATTTCACAAATCATTAGATTCTTCATTTTTACATTTTTAACTTTCATATTAAAGTTTCACTTCTTATACTTATCAAAGTTTATTAGAATTCCAACCTTTATTATTACCAAAGATGCAAATTTAATAAACTTCCATTTCTCATTATCTCCAACTTTTCAAACAATCTCCAATCACTCATTATGTTTTATTCTGTGTTTTATTTAGTTCACCACTGGACCTCCCACGGTTCCTGTCTAATGTTAATCTCCATGATGATATTCGCTGGAGTGGCGCAACAGCCATGGTACGCCCTCTGTTTCTCCGCTTCGAACAGTGAGTCGCATGCGTTTCTGTTCCTCCGGTCACCCAATCATGTCGTAGGATGAAAGGTCCGAATCGACACGGGTGACTGGTTGTATTACGTAGAATTGTTTGCGAGCATAGCACACCCAACCCGCCATTAAACAGCTTTATTTTCAGGGAATATTTGTAACCGCGCGCAATGCGGTTGTAGAGTCAGTGTTTGCTACGCGATAGTTTCTTTTCACTATTTTAAAATCACTATAGTTTTGATTAAATTCGATCGAATAATTACTCGCGAAAGTAATACAATTTTATCAAAGAAATTTGCTACGCGATATTAGAGTACTTGTTCGCCGATTATAATTTTACCGGTCGCGGTAACGTAGTCTTTTATTTTTCTTTTTTTTATTTTTTTGAATATTCGTTTTCGGTATTAGAGTCAGTGCCTCCGTCAAGAGGATAGATAAAGCCTCCCCAGGAGCTCAAAAATGTAAGTAGTTTTATATAATGTATTTCAATTTGTTCTATTTATTATATTTTGTTTGAAATATTGTTAATTATAAAATAAAAATGATCGATTATTTAGAAAGCTGTAAATGTCCTTTTTAATTGAAATAAAGTCTTCAAGTCTTAACATTAAAATACGATAATTGTCTCTGATGTGCATCAAAAATCAACTGAATTCTCAATTTTTTGATTTCAAACTTTTATATTAGAATTTCAATTTACATTACTTATTAGAGTTTATTAAAATTTTAGTCTTTATTATTGATAAAGTTCCAAGTTTGTATTACGTATTAACAATATTAATGATATCTTATGTTTTGTTATAGACATATCGCTGCTTCAACTTCTTTATCTTCTTTGGGAGTGTCCTAACAGTGGCTGAAAAGCCAAGAATGTAAGTATTTTTACATTATATCTATTCTGTATATTTTTCTTTCATCACTATCATTTAAGAGATACAATTTGATTGACAATTTACCAGCTTAGAATCTTCTCAGTTTATTCTTTCGTTACAATAAAATAAGCGTTAAAGTCTTAATAACAAATTATGAAACAAATGACCAGCACATTTCACAAATCATTAGATTCTTCATTTTTACATTTTTAACTTTCATATTAGAGTCACTTCTTATACTTATCAAAGTTTATTAGAATTCCAACCTTTATTATTACCAAAGATGCAAATTTAATAAACTTCCATTTCTCATTATCTCCAACTTTTCAAACAATCTCCAATCACTCATTATGTTTTATTCTGTGTTTTATTTAGTTCACCACTGGACCTCCCACGGTTCCTGTCTAATGTTAATCTCCATGATGATATTCGCTGGAGTGGCGCAACAGCCATGGTACGCCCTCTGTTTCTCCGCTTCGAACAGTGAGTCGCATGCGTTTCTGTTCCTCCGGTCACCCAATCATGTCGTAGGATGAAAGGTCCGAATCGACACGGGTGACTGGTTGTATTACGTAGAATTGTTTGCGAGCATAGTGACCGCGGGTATTTTTTATACCCGTGAGTAGTAACACTCTTTGTTCAAATTTATTAATTTAGGATAGGTCTTCTTGCACGTCGCGATTATAATAATTAGTTTTTTAATAGTTAGGTTAAACGTATATTCGTGTTATTTATAAATATGTATGTTAATATTCCGTACGAATATTTGCAAATGGCAAATATCTTCACGAATATACCTTGATCTTAAGCAATGAATTTTATTGGAAATAAGAGACGCTGAAGCGATCTCGTTTGAGCATTTTGTAGCGAAGAAATCGGATACCCTCCGATTTCGTTGCTTCGAAAGATGCAATTGTAGCTGAATGACGATGACGATACATGCAATGAATAATCTTCGAATGTTAAGTCGCGTTAGTTTATTTTACTTTGGATAGAATTTCAAAGATGAGTTAAAATTTATTTTTTCCCGTACAAGAATGTGTGAAATTTTACGTGCAAGAAGACACTTCGCGACAGGCAGATGTTTGAATCAAAGCGATAATTTTGAACGTTGTTCGTACATTTTCGAAAATACGCTTTGACGAGGACATCGCCTGAGATTATTTTTATCTTGCTAATGCATTTAGAGTCAATTATATCATTTGATCGAGTCTCAGTCTTTTTTCAATTAAAAATCTTTTCTTGCAATATTACGATTTTCTTCTGATTTATTAAATTAATAAATTAAAGTTACTTGCTTGCTATTAAATGAATAGAGTAGAGTTAATAAGAAACGATGTAGTAAAATATAGAATCAAAGAAAGTTAGTCCGTTAAATAAAAATTACACAAACTAATCATCTTTTTAGATCAGGATTTTCAGGTTTAACCCTTTCCGTGCCCATTGTCAGGATCCCATTCACGTGCCCAGGTGCTACTTGAATGGGAGAAAGACATTGGGCACGATGATCTAGAATTAAGTAATGTAATAATTTGTCAGCGACTGACGATGCGTTAGTGTATCGTGCACGACGTATTTTCCACATTATGCGTGTGTGTGGTTAGGCCGCGGAATTGCGTCGCTTTTTCCCATTCCTTACAACTTCAAATATTAAAAACGTCGAGACACATATCGATTCAATTACGTCACAATTTCTCATAATATCACCCACGCGATTAAGTGTAATCAGACTCTTGATATTGCTATCAATTGCAATTATAAATCTTTGCTTATATTTATTTTCAAAATATAATTCCCTCGCGCGTGTTTT
>NT_179136.1:0-675 GCF_000188095.3 Bombus impatiens | reverse complement strand
GTGAAGAATTAACATATCGAATGTTGTTAACTAATGGTTTACATCTTTATTTATTGTAAAGCAATTTAATATTGTAAAGCAATTTAATATTGTAAAGCAATTTAATTTAATTATTGTATTTTTTTATTTTAATTTTGATATTATAAAGCAATTGTATATTGCTTTACAATAATTTTGACATCTTGTACAGTAACAGTTTAAATATTATAAAGCAACAGTTTAAATATTATAAATTAAAAGCTTAAATGTTATAAAATAATAGTTTAAATGTTGTAGATTGTTGGTTCAAATGTTATAAAGTAATAGTTTAAATGTTGTCGATTAACAGTTTACATGTCCTTGATTAGTTGTTTAAATGTTGTTGATTAGTAGTTTAAATGTCGTTTATTAATAGTTTAAATATTGTAGATTGATGGTTTAATGTTATAAATTAATGATTTAAATGTTATAAAGGAATAGTTTAAATGTTGTTGAGTAATGGTTTAAATGTCATAAATTAATGGCTTAAATGTTATGTCCTGTTTCGCAATGATAACTTATTATTAATATTTATGAAGCAGAAAATTTTCAAAATCGAACGCAAAGGGTGCTTCATTATATCTGCAATAACAATTAATCTACCATTTATAGAAAAAAAAAAGAAGAAATTCTGAAAATACCCGAAATTTGATACGC
>NT_179135.1:0-212 GCF_000188095.3 Bombus impatiens | reverse complement strand
TATAACGTTATAACGTATCACGGTATATGGTATAACGTTATAACGTAACGTTATGTGGTATTACGTTATAACGTATCACGTTATATGGTATAACGTTATAACGTATTACGTTATATGGTATAACGTTATAACGTATTAGGTTATAATTTACAACGTTATAACGTCTTACTCTATATGGTGTAACGTCATATGGTATAACGCTATAGCGTATT
>NT_179134.1:0-407 GCF_000188095.3 Bombus impatiens | reverse complement strand
CAGTCCCAATACAATTACAACTAATGTAATTAACACATCGATAGAAAATGATGCAGATACATCTTCTGAGCAATCTAGCCGAGAATCACAAAAATTTACTCTAATTAATTTTGTGTAAAGTGTAGTAAGGTATCTACTTTAAATAAATAAAGATATTTATAATAAAGAAATTAGGGTGTTATAAAATTTGACATTCTCACAACGTTTTCATACTATTATAACCTATCAATAAACAGAAAAAAAAGTTTTCTTAATAATTTGTATTTTTTTCAAATGTCAAACGAAAGATACAAACGATTTAAACGAATAACTGAAGAAAAGGAGTAAAGAAAACAAAATGCTGAAATAAAATTAAATCGATTAGAAAGAGGAACATCTCAAATTACAAAACATAATCAAAGAAAATG
>NT_179133.1:0-399 GCF_000188095.3 Bombus impatiens | reverse complement strand
CTCCTAAATATCTTATAGTGCTACGTCCACTAATACACTAAATCTAACTATAAGAGCCCTGCTCTAACGTACACATCTATCTTATCTCCGTGCAATAAGTGATTATCTATCTATCTATGCTCATCAGTGTAATCTAAGTATTGGAAATATATAATTTATAATTCTGTGAATCACAGTGTTATACAAACTCAATCACCCCTTATTATCTCAACGGAAATCAGGGGATCGACCAATTCGTGGTGTCGATTGTTATAATCGTAACGGGGATTTACGACCCCCGCTGACGTATCTCGTAGCGACTACGTCTCCCCGCGATTGGTCGAACAAACAGCTACTTTTCGTCGAAATCGATGAAATCATCCCGATTTCCGAGCTATCTTGATTGCCTCGACGATTGAA
>NT_179132.1:0-656 GCF_000188095.3 Bombus impatiens | reverse complement strand
CATTTCCTCCGATTTTCCTTATGGCGGTGACTTGTATTCCCTTCTTTTGGGGGTTCACGAGTGTAAACACCGCTTTGATCGTTGTTTTTTTGAATACAGTGAATGTAAAAATAAGGAACAAGGGAAGCAATTAAGATACAACGAGGTACCTTACAGATTTTATATCTAGACAAATAAAGCTAAAAAAATAGAATTTAACCAGTATCAGGATCCATTAGGACTAGTCAGCAAATAACGGAAGTTGTTTAGCTTAGTGTCATAAGAAGCCGAAGGTATCTCTAAACGACGGATTTAGTATCAACATTCATTGTAACTTCAAAGAGCTGTGTTGGACCTAGGCATTGTCATCTGTGCAGTTGACCTTGAACTTCAAGCTTTGAAGCTTTTGAACTTCAAGAATCTTGCGCATTTCAAGAGTTTAGCTATCGTTCAATATCATTTTGATCGTAAGATTCTCAAAACTGCAATTAAATCGTTTCATAACAATGAAATAAAAAATATGAAACCTTCGTTTTTCTTATTTTGGAAATTTATGAATAATTGCGTTATCGCTGGAACAGACCAAAGGAAACACCGGAAACTGCTTCCAGTGATCAGTTCTGCGAAGTGGTGGGGGTAACTCGTATCCGCTTAAAATTTGAAGGAACAAATTCTCG
>NT_179131.1:0-3944 GCF_000188095.3 Bombus impatiens | reverse complement strand
GTTATATCTCTCTAGCCTGGCATATCGAACAATTTCTCCTATAATAATAAAAGATATGTACCTGAAAATAATTTCGTAGTGTTGTTACAAGTACTTAGCAAAGCTTCGAACGATTTATATTCACATGATATCTTCATATTCTATTCATAAAACATTGATAAAGTATCGTTATAAAAAATATAGAAGCAAAATTCCAATTATTACTTAAAATATTGTTCATATTTAATTTCTGCGTATTAAAATTAATATGAATAGAAATATTCTCAGAAAAAGAAGTGATCCGTTATGTTCGGTTATGAGCGTTTATGATAAAAGAGAACATGCATTAAAGCCTGTTGCATACGAAGTTTTGCAGTTGGAGGTATAACAACACTATAACATTAGTCTGCGTCGTCAGTCTAATAGCGTAAACTGATAATGAAGTACAACTGTGTATTTCCAATAAACTTTCTCATGATGTTTATTATTTGCTGATTTGATCCTCTTATGTAACAAATGATTTCTGTCATTGCCACTTGATCGACAAAATGGTATTAAATACTAGAATACGAGTGTGTTATACGATTGCAACATCGTAGCGCACAGTTGTATTACATGACATTGTGATACAGAATCTATACCTGTAATTGATATTTTATCTCGCTACGTTTGTATCTCATACAAATATTTTTAATCATGATATTTATCATTCTCTCTTATGCTTCTGAACCATGTTCTAGTTCTTATATGAAAAGTGAGCAAGAAATGGCGGAGGTAATAGGCAGCAAAATGCTTACATTTCTTACTATTACTTTTGGAAATAATCATATATACAATTCACATTATCCATTATAAACGATACTTTACAAATTCCTTGACTTCTGCGTTTTATCATTATATAACAACACAAGTTTTACAAATGCTGAACCATGCATGAAATTGTTTGAGATAAGAAATATTGATAAATATATCGTATAGTATATAATATACTATACAAATATAATATACAAATCTGTAAACATCCTCATCCTGCTCCGTTAAGCGAAGCAAAATGTTGACGATGATTGATATTGTAATTTTAAAAAATCGAAGGCGTCATGTAGTTATTCGAAGTAAATCCTTTTTAATTGATACAAAATTATGTAGAAAAAATCGTACAGCCAAAGATGAATAGAATAATAATTAAAGTACATCTATTTAGGAAGACAATAATCTTTACAAACACTAATAAATATCATAATTTTTATACCAGCAAGTGATTCTTGCCATAATTTACCCTACGAGCTAATTATTATAGTAGCCCTTTACTTCCTACCAAATAATCAGTTTACTTAACATTAGAATTATGCTTATCAGACTTTTCATTTAGTGCAAAATGATCTTTGTCAAGCACTTTTTTTACTGGCAAATACCTGTCAGCCGCCGTTCAGATGGCAAATAATCTTTGATGTTATATCTCTCTAGCCTGGCATATCGAACAATTTCTCCTATAATAATAAAAGATATGTACCTGAAAATAATTTCGTAGTGTTGTTACAAGTACTTAGCAAAGCTTCGAACGATTTATATTCACATGATATCTTCATATTCTATTCATAAAACATTGATAAAGTATCGTTATAAAAAATATAGAAGCAAAATTCCAATTATTACTTAAAATATTGTTCATATTTAATTTCTGCGTATTAAAATTAATATGAATAGAAATATTCTCAGAAAAAGAAGTGATCCGTTATGTTCGGTTATGAGCGTTTATGATAAAAGAGAACATGCATTAAAGCCTGTTGCATACGAAGTTTTGCAGTTGGAGGTATAACAACACTATAACATTAGTCTGCGTCGTCAGTCTAATAGCGTAAACTGATAATGAAGTACAACTGTGTATTTCCAATAAACTTTCTCATGATGTTTATTATTTGCTGATTTGATCCTCTTATGTAACAAATGATTTCTGTCATTGCCACTTGATCGACAAAATGGTATTAAATACTAGAATACGAGTGTGTTATACGATTGCAACATCGTAGCGCACAGTTGTATTACATGACATTGTGATACAGAATCTATACCTGTAATTGATATTTTATCTCGCTACGTTTGTATCTCATACAAATATTTTTAATCATGATATTTATCATTCTCTCTTATGCTTCTGAACCATGTTCTAGTTCTTATATGAAAAGTGAGCAAGAAATGGCGGAGGTAATAGGCAGCAAAATGCTTACATTTCTTACTATTACTTTTGGAAATAATCATATATACAATTCACATTATCCATTATAAACGATACTTTACAAATTCCTTGACTTCTGCGTTTTATCATTATATAACAACACAAGTTTTACAAATGCTGAACCATGCATGAAATTGTTTGAGATAAGAAATATTGATAAATATATCGTATAGTATATAATATACTATACAAATATAATATACAAATCTGTAAACAGACAATCTCTGTTATCATCTATATGATCTCCTTGATATGATATATTAAGATATGGACGCCAAAACAACGTATTTGTCCTCCAAACATATATTGCCATTACACGTAGCAATATTTAAAATTACTAGCGATATGAGACGATAATTCAGGGATAATGGGTACTATTTTAAAATCACAACATATACCGATATCGTATCATCATTACATAGATTATGCGAAATGACGATAGCTTGAAGACCAACTTTTTAGTAGACCCACAACCGCAACCTGCTTCAATTTGTCTCGACACCAGGAATATGAAGCACCACCTGCCTAGTCTGTTATTCGTCCTGTGCGTCTTGTACATCGCAAAGCAGTCGGGATGTTACAAGATTCTAGCTATCGTTCCCTCACCATCCTACAGTCATCAAATACCGTTCAGACGATTATGGCTGGAATTACACAAACGGGGTCACGAAGTTGTGCTAGCCACGACGGATCCTATACCAAATATCAAATCACCAAATTTTACGCAAATCGATATTAGCCAATCTTACGGAATCATAAAGAAATTAGATTATGTTCAAATGCGATTTGAGGGAAAACGTTGGCTGGATATTGTGGAAGAAAAACTGTTGCCTGTGACCAAAGTGTTTGCGGAAACGGTGCTCAATTCTACAGAACTGCGAAAGCTGTATGCTCCTGAAAGCAACGCAACGTTCGATGTCTATTTGACAGAAGTCCTCTACGCGCCCGCCACTTACGCTTTCGCACATCGATTCAATGTTCCTATAATAGGTATGACTTTAACAATTATATTTATATTTATTAGCTTTGTTACTTTTGTTTCGTTTTGAAAATCAGGAATATATAGGGTGAAGCACGTAGCACGTACAATCCAATATCTTGCGACGTAGTATATTCAGAAGAATCGACATATGTAAAAATAGCACCAAACGAACTTCATATGCTTCCTACGCATGCTAGTGCAAATGAATTAATCACGTCGAGTCATGTTTCCGAAACCATGCAAGTTCTACCTAGAACATTCTTTATTGAGACTGAACTGGTTTTGGTTACATGGTAATAACTTTAATAAAAAATCGTGCATCAAAAGTATAATAGAAATAAAGTACAGTACAAAACGAGTATTATTCGAATGATTACGGGCGTTATTGTATGCAACCTACCGTTTCAATCAGACTTGGCATATACGCACATAGATTTTCTATCAGGGGCATGAGGAATTGGTAATAGAACACGTTGAAAAAACACCTCTAAACAGTTAAAACCTCGAACACACGTCCGCAATATTAAGCGTTGTCCATCTGAGAGCTGAACGCCAGAGAGACACCGGGACTCCATCAATCTATTTGCAACTGTAACTCATTTTACAAAAGAACCGAAATTTACTAGAAAAGAAATGGCTACAGTAGTATTGCGACCTACTCGATAAGTAGGAAGTTGATAGAAAAAGGAAGAGAAAGTATTGCGTACATAGAAGCTTGAAATGAAGAACGAAAGTGAATTTCATTAACTA
>NT_179130.1:0-452 GCF_000188095.3 Bombus impatiens | reverse complement strand
ACCGTGGTGTCAAAAGACTGGTCCTCTTACCCATTCGACCAGATCCAAACGAACTTCCACACGGAGCGAAGGAATTCACCAACGACGCAGTAGCCCGTAGTACGATGATCGAACCAAACGTAAATATTACGGGCATAGCCCGTAGTACGATTATCGGGCCAAACGTAAATATTACGGGCATTCTCGAACGTAAATCGTAGGTTAAGGGCCTGCGTCATTCCGACCCTCAATAAACCTAAGGACCCACCATAACTTTCACTTCCCGCGAGGTATTGTGTCAACATGTGTCTTCAGTCAATCCATTTGTGCTGAAGAATTTTTTAAGCCTAAAAATATTTTCGAAACACATCCGGTTTTTAGAGAGTGCTTGGGTTTATTAGGCGCATTTAAAAACACGGAGAAAGTGGGTACGCACCTATTAGGAAAAACCGAATAGCTATCTAACAAAAGAA
>NT_179129.1:0-631 GCF_000188095.3 Bombus impatiens | reverse complement strand
ATATAATGAATTCAAATTGTCTAAAAAATAGTACAATTTTATAAAGAGTTTAGTGAGGTGGTATGTCGTGATAAGTTCGGAAGAAGAACTCAGATTTATTGAACGATAAATGTTTATTCACTTTAATGTCAATGAGTACACTTGACGCAGGATTGGCGATTATATTCGGTTCGCGAATGCGCGGTTATAAGATAGCGCTTGAATAGCTACGATTCGAGATGCGCTGCGAGTGCGGAAAATGATTGCACGAGATGTCGAGAGCTTAGATAATTATTCGGCTCGAACCGTGTAATTATCACGATCGTGATATGTTGATTCGCGGTAATAGACTGACTTTTCGTCGCGATGTTGCTGCGGAGGAAGACTCGTTGGGATGTATCTAGGGATGCGAAGGCATCGGATTCGTTGAGAAAAGCTTTGGTTCAGAAGGTGAGGGAAATGTAAGTTAATGTTTATTGGCTAATTCGTGTTGGTCGTTGGAAAAGGATGCTAGCTACCCTTGAGAGGGTGTGCTAGCGCGAAGCATCGTACGTGAGAGATATCAGATTTCTTGTGTGTCCCCGTGGTAGGTGGTCGACTTCGAAACTGATAAACAAAGACTGTTTGTCTCTTTGGAGGACCTTAGCTAAAA
>NT_179128.1:0-744 GCF_000188095.3 Bombus impatiens | reverse complement strand
CACACATGAACGGCATGCGCACCCTGCCATACGAAACGTTAAAAGAAACGGAACGGACCCCCCAAATACAAGATTATAGAAAGAAGAGGAAGTAAATCTCCTGAGGAAGCCTAATGAAATTTACAAAGACCACCGATTTCCCAATGTGGAAATAAGCAAAATCTTAACCACGAAAACGGTGGAACAAATAAAGAAAAAGAGATTGACAATAAAAGCAAATGGTGAGGATACGAGCTCTCAGGAGGTTGCTCAGGAAACAGAGGGAGGGTAGGATCTCGTTACTTCAGGCAATGCGCCAGAAACAAGTATTAACGAAATCCTTAGAAAAGAAACTATTAACGAGTGGCGTCGTTGTTTGAAGATAGCGGTTGAAAAGACTTTCGAAGTCCCCCCAAAGTCCCCCCGCCCACACAAAAATTGTATAATGAACTAAAAAATGTGTGGGATAATTTTAAAGGTGAACCAAATATTTTAGCAACCAAAATTGATAAATTCGTCGGTACATCTTTACAGAAGGTATTATTTAAAGATAATGCCAATAAGGGAAACAGGATCCCTGACAAAAATATAAGTGCTCAGAATTATAATAGATACAATTACAAAAAGAATAAAGTAGACAGGAATCTCAGGCGACGTTATCTCTACGCACGTTGCCAAGATATGTTCAAAGAATGTCCAAAGAAGCTGGCGGATGTAATTGTGAATGATGTTATGGCATACTTGGCTCCTGCCAGACAACCTCCC
>NT_179127.1:0-382 GCF_000188095.3 Bombus impatiens | reverse complement strand
TGACGTTATAACGTATTACGCTGTATGGAACCACGTTATAACGTATTATGTTATATGGTACGCCGCTATATCGTATTACGTTATATGGGATGACGTTATAACGTATTCCGTTGTATATGACGTTATAACGTATTACGTTGTATGGAACCACGTTATAACGTATTACGTTATATGGTATGACGTTATAACGTATTACGTTATATGGTATGATGTTATAACGTACTACGTTATATGAGAATACGTTATAACGTATTACGATATATTTTATGACGTTATAACGTATTGCGTTATATGGTATGTAGTTATAACGTATTACTTTACATGGGACGACGTTTTACCGTATTACGTTATATGGGATGACTTTATAACGTATTACATTATA
>NT_179126.1:0-434 GCF_000188095.3 Bombus impatiens | reverse complement strand
TATAACGTAATACGTTATAAGGTCATACAATATAACGTAATACGTTTCAACGTCATCCCGTATAACGTAATACGTTATATCGTTACACCAAATAATGTAATATATTATTACGTCGACCCATATAATGTAATAAGTTATAACGCTATCCCATATAACGTATCACGTTATAACGTCATACAATATAACGTAATACGTTATAGCGTCGTCCCATGTAACGTAATATGTTATAACGTCATCCCATATAACGTAATACTCTATAACGTCGTAACATATAACGTAATACGTTATGACGTCATCCCATATATCGTAATACGTCATAACGTCATCCCATATAAAGTAATACGTTATAATGTTATACCATATAACGTATGACGCTTTAACGTCGTCCCATATAAAGTAATACGTTCTAACGTCATCCCATATAACGTAATACG
>NT_179125.1:0-686 GCF_000188095.3 Bombus impatiens | reverse complement strand
ATTAACATCTGTATCATCCATTCCTTTGTAAACATATTATATCACGACATTACAGATATGTACAATAGCTCCAGCGGTACAGCCCCATGCAATGCCTCGGGAATTTCCGTTTGAAAGTTCTGAGCTGGCTTGTTATGACATTGAACCAAATCTGACAGGCATAAGTCGGGACAGGATTATTGCCAGCAATTTGTACAACAGAAGACTATACTTCACGTAGAGATGCTTTGAGAAAAGCGAGCCATTATTTGTTATAAAAATCTTTTCTGATTTATTTTACATTTGCGTTTTAATATGCTGTGTAATCTGTTATTTGCAATACAAATATATACCCTGATATTTGACCATTTTCTTATGCGGAACGGATAGGGGCTATTGCCAGTGATAAGAAATCAGCGAGAATGTCGAGTCACATCACAGTTGAAATTAAAATGTCTAGTACCACTTTCTAGTACCACTATATACTGACACTTTCTAGTACTTATACGGAGCTTTCAATTATCACAGTAAACCATAATTCGATCGAAAACTTTCTGTGGCTTGGAATTAATTTTTGATGTATGCAATGGCGCTGCGCAAATCAGGAGGTCATTAGCAAATACCAACGCGCATAGGCTAAAGTTGCCATTAAGATGGAAAAGGCTCAAAGCATGACTAAAATACAAATTAAACAGGATGGAGGTGTC
>NT_179124.1:0-1114 GCF_000188095.3 Bombus impatiens | reverse complement strand
TCGACGCCGCGAAGTAGTCGTTCCCCTGTTTCGATTAAGATAACAGAAGTGGTTGAATGAATGACACAGTAGTAAGTTATATTTCACGTTTATTCCACTAACTTATAACGTCGGTAGTTACGCTGGTGCGTATGTATGAGATGGATGAGTGACTGATCTACGGGTGTGTATACCCGGTGGAAGGATGTTGATCGTTCGAAGGATGCGAAAAAAGTACTGTCTTGGGAGACGATGCTTGAAATCAGTACTGTCTTGGGAGACGATGCTGTCTCGGAGGAAAGCTAAGGATGGGTGTGTCTAGCGCACGGGGCCATCGGATTTGTTGGTGCCGATGTTAGTTAAGAGAGTGAGGGCATAGCCTTCGTTGTTAATTGGTTAAACGAAGGGTCTTAACCGCCCTCTTGAGAAAGTGGTTAGTGGGAGGAAAGTCGAGAGAAAGTGGTTAGTGGGAGGAAAGTTGCAGCGTACGTGAGAAAAAATAACTTTCCCTTGTCACGCCGTGGTAGACAATGGTCTTTGGAAATACTTCGGAAACAGATGTTTGTTCGGTTTGAAGGACCTTTTCTAGGAAATCTATGAGATTTATGGCAGGGACTTGAAACTATGGAGGATACGCTGCGAGTATCCGGAGACATCTGGTTGCCATATTGCCCGCGGTGTGTGGCCTGGGCTAGGTAGAGTGTTACGCGACGTAACACACCCCGTCATAGTTTTCCTCTGGAGTATCACCGGGACAGAAAGTCATTCTCTCATGCGACCTCGCCGACAAAAAGAGATTAACGCCTTACGGTCAGTGAATCCGACTTAGATTTTTGCGAGTGCGTACTGCCGTCTCGTTGTCCGCGGACTCGTTATCGAACCTAAGACCATTGTCACTAGCGTCGCGAGTGTGCGGTTATTGTGAGTTTGTGTCAACTCTGTAACAATTTCGTGTGTGTCAATAAAACTAACTTCTGTGTAAAAGAAAACATGGATAGCTTCAGTGAGGAATCCTTACCTGTCCCAAGCCCCCGCCACGAGGACGACTCAAGCCCAGACTCGGAACTTGACTCGACATATATATATATATATGTCGGAGATGAAAGAACACCGGGGCCTTTGGAATTTTGGATAA
>NT_179123.1:0-536 GCF_000188095.3 Bombus impatiens | reverse complement strand
CTACGGGAAAATAGGAGAGACCTATTTTTCAACGAACGGCGTCTCCCGCTAACAACTTTCCCTCGAGGGCGGCTAGCATCTTTTTCTAACTACCGATATGGAGATTGACCAATTAGCAGCAACGTCAATTTCCCTCACTTTTCGAGCGAAGGCTATCCCCGACGAATCCCATGATCTCGTGTACTTAGACACAGCCCATCATAGTTTTTCCTCTGTGGTATCATCGGGACGGGTCCTCTGTGGCATCTTCGGGACGGGAAAGGCATTCCCGCTCGCGATCTCATCGATGAAAAAGAGTAACCACTTACAACCAGGGAACATTACGCATCTGACTTAGATTTTGGGAGTACGTTCATCTATCATCCCGTCGACCGCGGATTCGTTATTGAACCTAGGATCATTATCATTAGTTTCTCGAGTACCTAACTACCACGGTTCTATAATAATCGTACTTGCCCTAGTCAATGTTTTCTCTATTGCATAACGACGACGTGTAACCCAATCGAAGATTCGTTTCACGCCCCTAACCCTAATTC
>NT_179122.1:0-328 GCF_000188095.3 Bombus impatiens | reverse complement strand
ATAAATTTAGGACATGACGCTACTACTGAATTAGGCTCCTTTATTACGACGGACGAATCTAATGCCAGCAATGTTCAGAGAAAACGACCACCTGTAAAACCTAACGAAACGGACGATATGGACAGTGAAGAAGGAGCAGTAAGTTGTGACAACCCCACGTACAATGCAAAAACCTGCCTAGATTTTATCCCTATACTCAATGGACAAGACGATATAGGAGTAGAAGGGTTTATTAAACGGGTAAGAGAAGCTCGAGCCGAAAGTCGAGAAAAACGCATATCATTACGACTAATTCTAACGCAAAGAATCATTGGAGAAGCGGAACGCA
>NT_179121.1:0-484 GCF_000188095.3 Bombus impatiens | reverse complement strand
CGTCATAACGTCGTCCCATATAACGTTATACCTCACAACGTCATCCCATATAACGTAATATGCAATAACGTCGTTACAAATAACGTAATACTTTATAACGTCATCCTATAGAACGTAATACGTCATAACGTCGTCCCATATAACGTAATACGTTATAACGTCATACTATATAACGAAATACGTTATCACGTCATCCCATATAACATAATACGTTACAACGTCGTCCCATATAACGTAATACGTTATAACGTCCTCCCATAGAACGTAATATGTTATACCGTCATACTATATAACGTAATAAGTTATAGCGTCATACTATATAACGAAATACGTTGTAACGTCATCCCATATAACGTAGTACGTTACAACGTCATACCATATAATCTATTATGTTAAAACATCATACGATATAACGTATTACACTATAACGTAATATTATTTAACGTAATACGTTACAACGTCATACCATATAATCTATTACGTT
>NT_179120.1:0-703 GCF_000188095.3 Bombus impatiens | reverse complement strand
GTTTACTTAGGACGGTGGCCACCTAACAGAGTTATTGTACACATGACTAATATTGCAAACCTGAAGCAGAACGTTATAGAAATTTCGGGAAGAATTGTAGGAAGACCATGTCGAACTAGAGATATTACGAAAACTCGATTAGAACATCTTAGCAAGCATCTATTGTCATTTTTTCTTTTATTATATCTGTTAATAATATATTATAATTTTTGTCGTTCTCTTTGACTCTCTAGACTCCGCAGCAGTTTTAACTGACATTTTAAACAACGTGTTAATATTGCCAAGTAAAAACGGATGAAATAAGAATTCCTTCAAAAACGGCATAATTTTCGGAGGTGAGTGAATAAGAGATATACTTTCAGGCGTCTATACTATACCTAGCGAGCGTCCTTCATTTTACACAGTGCAGTACAGTTCAGTAAGGAGCGGAGCATCGGTGAAATTTGATTGGTCGACAACATGCTCACTCAGCACAGTGGATGCCTTGTAGTGCATCGAAGGAGTCTATTGCTGCCAGGTACTGTGGGTAGGGATAAGATTTGTAGCAAACAGGTAGTAGCTGCCCGGTACGTACCAGCAGCAAGATTCAGTATTAGACTGACGGTCGAAGAGTTTGTGTGGCTCGTTCGTACGATTGCGCAGTTTTAGTAAATCTGAAAATATAAAATATACAAGACTAAGATATCAAATATTTGTCAAGATT
>NT_179119.1:0-623 GCF_000188095.3 Bombus impatiens | reverse complement strand
TCAACGAGCGCTTAAACTTCGAAATATCTCCAACCGGAAGGAAATGGCGGCTTTTTGTTATTTCCCTAGACTTCGGCGATCGTCGTTCGTACAATGTTTGCGGAGGCATTTCCGTCAGAGGTTTCTTATTATTATTATTTTTAGATGTATTTTATTTTTATGTACGATGTATATATATATATATATATTAAATGTGTTATCTATTTTATGTTTGTTGAATATATTTAATTTTATATTTCCCCCTTTTTTAATTAATAATATATATATATATTTTTTACATTTGTAGTTACGCATAGAATTTATTAAAGAAAAGTGTTAACAATGTGTTTTCATGATTTGTTTCTCGCGCCTGACTTCCATTAATCCCTAATATTCCTTTCGCCATGACGCGTGTGAATCTAACATGGCTGCTCATAATTGTCATCTGTAAAATTATAGTGACGGGTCTTTAGTTTTGTTTGATATCGAAGTGATTTTCCGTCTGTCGCTCGTTTTTCCTTATTCTACCGCAATTGGAACATTTATTTATTTATATTGTTTTAAAGTGACAATAGTATTTTTCGTGTGAATATACGTATATATATGTCGGAGATGGAAGAACACCGGAGCCATTGGAATTTTGG
>NT_179118.1:0-462 GCF_000188095.3 Bombus impatiens | reverse complement strand
ACTTAGATTACACTGACGAACATAGAGATATAGATATGTGCGATAGAACAGGGCTCTTATAATGAAAGTTAATATATTAGTGGACGTAGCACTATAAGATATTTCGGAGAGGTAATGTATGTTCGACAACAACGAGAACCGACAAAGGTTTGCGTAAAGTATGCAACTCTCGCGCTATGTGTGTACTGCCACGTTAGGCTTTAGTTTGTTGAGTGACTGTCGCTCTTTTGCTAATACGGATGAAAGTTCGGTGTGGGTGTGCCCCTGTGACTAAAGAACGCGGATTCGTTGTTCCCACTTTCTGTGACTAAAGAGCGCGGATTCGTTGTTCCCACTTTCGTTAGGAAAGGTGAGGGTAACGAACCTCGGTGTCGATTGGTCATGACCTGGCCTACAACTCGAAGGGATAAGTAGAAAGTCTCCTACCATCGTGGTGGATAGATGACTGTGTACGTGAGGAAA
>NT_179117.1:595-1137 GCF_000188095.3 Bombus impatiens | reverse complement strand
AGGGCCAATTGCAGGCGTAGCACATCTCTGAGGTGTCGAAGGAGGAGCTTTCACGTTACGTCTCGGAGTGTGACTGTCCGATGCAATGTTTCTAATCTCGGGTGGTGCAGATGACGTGAAGTAAGAGAGATGATTGGACGTCGATACGTTGTGTTGAACGTCCATCGTGGAAGTATTGCGCGAAGAAACACTGCCCCTGGATGGTTTGATCACAGTGGATTTCGAAGCATTTACAGTAGGTTTCGACTCGACGTTGTCCTTGTTGCTGTGCTGGATGGGACTCAACCCGTTACTATCTAGGTTGTGAACTACGATCAAAGAGTCATGAACGTTCTGTAACAGATTGGGGGAGATTACTTTCTGAATCGATTTGTTGCCTGGTGAGACCTTCCCTTTCTCCAGATCCAAAGGCTCGTTGAAGGTTGTCACCTTCAAGGTGGTTTGTGTCCTTGGGTAGGACGGTCGAGATAATGCGGACGCGAACTTAGTTGTCGTCAGGTCGCGTGTAGGTGATGAGCTGCAGGTGTCATGCAATGAGTTGC
>NT_179117.1:0-270 GCF_000188095.3 Bombus impatiens | reverse complement strand
GAGTAATAATTTTTTGTACTCGTCTGCTATTTCAAGGCCGCGCTCGCCCGCTTCCTCGTCTATGCTTACAATATCGTTTTGAATGATGCGGAGTTCCGTCTCATAGATTTCCAGACGATTTTTTATTTGGATAAACTTGGCCTATCGCGAACACCCGGACTGTTCGACTACGTCCAGTTTTTTTTATAAGCGTGTAAAGTGGCCGGTATATTGGCTCCGGGGCCGACGCAAGGCGGCCAGTTCGTTTCCGGTTGCCATTATTTGTTATAT
>NT_179116.1:0-424 GCF_000188095.3 Bombus impatiens | reverse complement strand
ATTTTCATCAGATGTTCATTCGTGTGATCGCCTTGGAAAGTGATACATAGAGCAATTTACCGAGTGTCTCAACAATCGTATTTTTGTGTTAAAAATTATTTTACGCATAGTAAAGAGTTATCCCGTTGACCGTGGATTCGTTTAAACCCCGGAACATTGTTAATAGCGTTAATTAAATTCATTATTCGTAAAACCTATCAATCGTTAATCTCATTATTCGTTAAATTTATTATTCGTAAGACATATTATTCGTTCCTCTTATTGTTCGTTAAACTTATTATTCTTTAATCTAATTATTAGTTAAACTTATCATTTGTTAATCTTATCATTTATTAAACTCATTATTCATAATATTTTTATCATTTTTATCATTATTCATAAAATCTTGTTTATTCGCGTAAATATATTCTCTGTTTTGTAAAAC
>NT_179115.1:0-351 GCF_000188095.3 Bombus impatiens | reverse complement strand
TATCTGCAACGGGAGAGAAATGACAGTTAGTTTTCGTCAAAGTCGACAAAATCTTCGCGATTTGCTAGTTATTTTCCTTGTTTCGACGCTTAAAGGATAGTGCATTGCATTTGCGCTGTGAAATGGAGTTCAACGAGTGCTTAAACGTCGAAATATCTCCAACGGGGAGGAGAAAAAGGGAGTTCAACGAGCTCATAAACGACGAAATATCTCCAACGGGACGGAAATGACAGTTAGTTTTATTCAAAATAGACGAAATCTTCGCGATTTGTCAGCTATTTTACTTGTTTCCACGCTTAAACGATAGTGCACTGCATTTGCAGTGTAAACTGGAGTGAAATGAGCGCTTAA
>NT_179114.1:9498-10496 GCF_000188095.3 Bombus impatiens | reverse complement strand
CTTCTTCTTCTTCTTCTTTTTCTTGTTCATCTTCATTCGTATTCCTGTGAAGCCCCCGAATTGCTTCTGCTTGCAAGCTGGCGAGCAACTGGAGATATGGACGTGCTCGAGGGTTGCCTGCTCTTCGTCCCGTCCTTCCCGTCAGATGGTACAAAAGGTAGCGATGCAGGCCAAATTCTGAGATGAATTGACCACATGGGCAAATAAAGGACCACATGGGCAAATAAAGCTCACCATAACGTAATTCGGTGGTAAACTGTCTCGAGATTGTCTTCTGATGTGCAAGCTATTGTAACCAAGCGGGCACTCTCCCATCGTTTTGTTATAAGGCACAATCTGGAAAAATAAAATTAAGATAGATAAATAAAAAATAAATAAATAATAAATAAGCAAATAAAATAAATAATTTCAAACAATTTGTTTGAAAAATCAGTGGAAGGAACGATTTGAAGGAAATAAAATACTTACTGCTCCAAGTGTGGTGAAGATGTATAAGGGCGCTTTCAATCGCGAAGCGCTTCCAAACGTGAAGAACTTTCGAACTCGAAGTACTTCCAAATGCGATGAAGAATCTGGAAAAATAAAATTAAGATAGATAAATAAAAAATGAATAAATAATAAATAAACAAATAAAATAAGTAATTTCAAACAAATTGTTTGAAAAATCAGTGGAGGAAACGATTTGAAGGAAATAAAATACTTACTGCTCCAAGTGTGGTGAAGATGTATAAGGACGCTTTCAATCGCGAAGCGCTTCCAAACGTGAAGAACTTTCGAACTCAAAGTACTTCCAAATGCGAAGAAGAATCTGGAAAAGTAAAATTAAGATAGGTAAATAAAAAATAAATAAATAATAAATAAACAAATAAAATAAATAATTTCAAACAAATTGTTTGAAAAATCAGTGGAGGAAACGATTTGAAGGAAATAAAATACTTACTGCTCCAAGTGTGGTGAAGATGTATAAGGACGCTTTCAATCGCGAAGCGCTTCCAAAC
>NT_179114.1:0-8610 GCF_000188095.3 Bombus impatiens | reverse complement strand
CAACTTATGTGTGATGAGCCTGTTATACACAACATCTATTTACAGTTCCCAAGTAAAGTAAGTAGTAGTTCCCATATAAAGTAGTTCCCAAGTCGAATTAGTTTAGCGATCAGGAGAGTATTCTTCTTCTTCTTCTTCTTCTTTTTCTTGTTCATCTCCATTCGTATTCCTACGACGCCCCAGAATTGCTTCTACTTGCAAGTTGGTGAGCAACTGGAGATATGGACGTGCTCCAGGGCTGCCTGATCTTCGTCCCGTCCTTCCCGTCAGATGGTATAAAAGGTAGCGATGCAGGCCAAATTCCGAGATGAATTCACCACATGGGCAAATAAAGCTCACCATAACGTAATTCGGTGGTAAACTGTCTCGAGATTGTCTTCTGATGTGCAAGCTATTGTAACCAAGCGGGCACTCTCCCATCGTTTTGTTATAAGGCACAATCTGGAAAACTAAAATTAAGATAGGTAAATAAAAAATAAATAAATAATAAATAAACAAATAAAATAAATAATTTCAAACAAATTGTTTGAAAAATCAGTGGAGGAAACGATTTGAAGGAAATAAAATACTTACTGCTCCAAGTGTGGTGAAGATGTATAAGGACGCTTTCAATCGCGAAGCGCTTCCAAACACGAAGAACTTTCGAACGTCGAGAATTTTCAAACGTCAAGAACTTCGAAGCGTCAAGAACCTTCAAACGTTCTGTTCGATATTCGAATTGGGAATGTGATCTCCGAGCTAATTGTCGAGCTTATATAGACGCCATTGCGCTTCATGTTTCCCACCACTGCGTGGGGGGTAAGACCTTTTTGGGGCCCCCTAATCAACAGGCTGGTAAAGCCTAAGCAGTTGTTTATTTGTTTGGTGTATGAAACACGGTTTAAGGGACAGACGGATTATGCATCAGGTATTCGCAACCTTCCTAATTCTGAAAAGTCCGAGAATGCTTCTGAGAATATACAATCATAACAGAGTTGGAGGAAAGTGCGATTCTAATTTATTATTAGTCATCGAGTAGGAAGCGAATACATTGCTTTTTTTTTTAAATTTACGCTCTTTAATAAATAATAATTTATGTGTTACCTCTATATGGGTTACATGGTTATCACCACTGGGCTATTAGAGTAATAATCGTCTCGGGTGGTAGTTTATGTTCTGTGTTTACATTCATAGAAGTTCGATAATATTATAATTATGAGTTATTCGAAGTACATATACCGCTTAAATATATTCGAAAGAATGATATACTTTATACAGAATTATATATTGAAACATTGAACGATACATCTCCATCGCTTTATTATTTCTTACTTATTTCTTATGCATTAATTACACAGTCGTCGTATTAAGTATATAGTAAGTACAGCAGAGAAATATTTGATCCATATAGTTGTCGGTCGTTTGAGCTATTCCGATGATTATATTGTAAATATCGTTGGCTTTGAATATATTTTATCATCAAGGGACAGCTTCTTATTGTTGGTATTTGGCGGAGGGTAACGATGATGAGTGGTAAACTCCTTCTAGGTAGGTTCAGGGAGAGGACAAGAGGTAGCTATATAATTCAAAAGCATTAATAGTTCCCGTTTTCCTTCTGCTTGAAAGAATGATTTATTGTCATTAGTCGATTTTGCGAAAATTTGTTGAAAAATTTGCGGCTAATTTTCCCTTCAAAGTGTTCCAAGAAAGTGAAAAATTGAAATTTCGAAAAACCCTCCCAGCGTTACCTGGGGAAAACTGTTACCTAACGAATGAACTTTGATTTTTTGATTTCAGATGATCCAGCACCAAGTTATGAGCAATTCTACTTTTTTCCGAGGCACGTCCGAATAATTACTGCCATTGCCGTATTTTTTAATATTTCTCCGTGAAAATTTTATACAATATTCTTCGAATGTCATACTTTAATGTACTATTGGTTTTAATAAAAAGATTTTAACTGTGTCGTCACAAATAATTCACGAAAACATGCCTTATTTTTGTACGAATTAACCTTAGCCCCCCCCCTTAATACGAGTTTTGCTTATGGAATTAAGTTGTAGAAAATAGCGGCAGTAATTGATCAATGCGAGTATCGAAAATTGAATTTCAATTTCGATGCTCTCGGATTCATTAATTATTTAAATTTTTTAACAATTAATTTTAATATAAAATAAACTAGATCTCTATCCTTTTCTATTGCTTAAGATATTTTTATTCCTTTTTATTTCAACCGTATTATTATTTTCAACATATTACTTCAATTTTCAACGTGTATGGTTGAATAAGTTGTTGGACAAATAATCGAAGTTATCTTAATTATTCGCGTATAATTAATATTATGAAATCGGTTCATTCAGTTTCTTTTATATCGTTCCAAAACGGGTAACTCAAGCTTTTCGAATTTCTCAAAGCTATCCCTTATTAAACGTTCGACAGTTCGCCATTTACCTTTCGCATTTTATCGCTTATTATCATGAATATAGAGAGTGAATATCGTCTCTACAATTACGCACTATCGACTATCACATTAAATAACGAGAGCTTTAGAAAAATTGAATTTAATCGTGTATCTATCGTCGTCTTAAGCATACAAGTCGATTAAATTAAGCAGGAAAAGGAACGCTTTGTCGAGTACCGTTATTACGCTCGTTAACTTTACAGGAACAGCACGTTGAGGTCGATGTTGAATAATTTCCGACGAAATGCAACAAAGTTCGCGGATATATCGATGTAGAGAAACTCTCGTCGCCATTTCTTATGTCTACTACATATATTTACATGGTTAAAATCGCCAATACGTTCGAAATACGTTTATTTGCACGTGTACTCCTCGGTACGCTCTGTGCACGTTTCACAATGCACGCGGCAGCACCAGTGAAATTTGCATCTACACTGCCACGTTCTTGTGAATTGATGTGTGTTGTAGCCGCGACCACAGCACATTAGATCGCATCCGTCCGTACCTAAAACATCAATCGTTTTTACGATCATCTAAATTTAAGATATTGGAAACTACGAAGCTTTTCGTTAAATAGCTTGCAATAAAAGGATGGGACGTCGAATATCGTAGATACGTCACCTTTGCTAGTACGATTGCAATATCTGCCTTGGGTTCCTAGACTACCTTGCGCCAAATCTGGCTCGCAATAATTAGGCGAGGGTTGTAAAAACACAAGGTCGCTTCTCTTTGGAATCCTTTTCTGTCCCACGCTCGAACCCCCGCTTGACTTTGTCCTTTTTAATACCAAGTGTGGCCTCCTCGGTTTCGTTGCTTTCTTTGGGGGTTGTCGATCGTGTCGAGTCTTTCCAACGTCGTTTGGTTTTCCCTGAGTTTTCGCGTCGTTCCCCAAGATCGGCACTATTTCAGCCGACGTTGAATGCAACGTATCTAGACTCTACGAGAACGATAAAAAACGATAAAATTATTACTCGTGAAAGTAGTTTACGAATTATTATGCTACATTCGAACGTTTATTGTCACGCGCTTCGTAAGATCCATAAATACGCAGGTAGTAGGATTAGGATCGCATTCTACTCGTTATGCCCGCATACATTGTCCTGTTTGCTATTGTTTTTGAAAACACGTTTATAGCCGGTACATCTATAAATAGAAATTCTTTTCTTAATCTTTTCCAAAGATAATTCCTAATCTCAAACAATTTCGCCGTAAGAAAATGTTAGCTAACCGAACGTATAATAAGATTCAACTCGTATCTGTAAGAGTTGTGCAATTTAATTTTCGATATCGATAACAAATATTAAAAAACGTAAATTATCATTGAAAGCGTAACATTATTTCCATGGTCGCCAATAATTTAGTAACTACGTAAAAGAATGTTAACCTATCCTTAACGAATCGCTTTCTATATTCTCGCAGAAAATTTGTATTTTTGCCACGCGCTAACCGCGTATTAACTCTATATATTCATGCAACATAGTGGAAAAATAGGCGTGTCATACGTGGCGACGTAATCGTTTAGCGTTGCAATCGTCTATAGAATATGATCATACGTTACGTCCTGGCAACGTCGACCCACTTTTACAGAAATTACCTGCATCGTAGGGGGTGGCGGTGGGGTAATCGCTATCACGGGCCTGGCTCTGTAATACTTTTTCATCAGTGCATCGCCGATCTGACGAAAACTAGGCAAGGTTCGCCAGCAGGTTCTCACGGTGCAAGAACCGGACACGCCGTGACATTTGCACTCTGTTTGCAGCAGAGCTTTAACTATCTGCAATGAAACAATATTCACGCAATTCAGCATCTAATCCATGCCATTTATAGCAGTATAATTTCAAATTTCTATCTTTTCTACTATGTTAACGATCGTTTAACGATATTTAAATTACGTTGTTAAGTTAAGTTACGTTAAGTAATCGGGAAAATACGAGCACGTATTTCCGTGATTCGTTGTACGTTACATTTATCATTTTCATATCGTAATTCTATCGTTCTCGCGCTATTCGTCGATCGTAGTCCGCAGTAGCTGCTGCTCCAACGATATCCTACGAAAGGGTTGAAACGCTACATCTTTGTACAAACTGCTACATTCGTCACAGTGAAGCAACCGCTACGATTACCGACGAACTACGATTTTGCAAAAAGTGCGAAACTCTTCTCTCGCGATTAGAACACGCGCGCACCATGTTCGATGCACGCGTTTCTCCGTCTCTTCGCAGATCGCGCGTCCGACGATCGACGCGTATGCTCAGAAAACTGGTTTACATTTCGAATTATCGGGAGACGGTGAGGGGCGGGTGCAGAGGTGGGTTGAAAAAAATCGTCTGCAGCATAAAGTATGTGGCGCGGCGAAGCGATCGACGTTAAGAATAAATCGTTAGCAGGCGCGCGTCCGTACACGCGTGCACAGATCGTACGCGGAGGGCAGCCACACGATATACGCGAGTTTTTATCGCCGCCTCGATAATAAAGCCCATCGAGGAAGACGAAAGCTCCGGCAACTTTCCCCAATTAAGCCTCGCCATTTACGCGTTCTACCTGCCGCACGGAATTCGATCCTTTCCCGCAAACCTTAATTTTAACTTTAACCCCGTTTACGAATATACGTTTTATTCTCGAATTCCCGGACAATGATCTTTCTGACACGAGAAAATCGAACGACTAGATCAACGCTGGAATTTTGACAACTTTGTTCAACGTAGGATTGGCTATGTTGTTAACGATCACCGTTAAATACCCTTCCGATCGTATTCGATAATCTTTCGATCGGTTTTCACGGATCCAATATTTTAGTTAACGAACGAATCTTTCGAGCAACGAAGAAGTTTCATTTTCGTATATTTTCAAAAGGTTCAAGGGTCAAACAACCCTAACATCGTACAAGGAATTTTCCATTACGCAACAATTATTCTGTTGTAAAGGACGGCCCTCGTAAATCCCAACATCTTCGTAAATTCCACATCTATCGACCCTTGACCCTTATTTGTGTATCCCCATTCTCTTATACGAAATATTGTCAAACTCTACCCCGAGTCACTGGAACTAGGGAAATTCAGCGAAGACAATAACGAAATGCAATACACCTTTTCTATCTGGTTCGTCTAGGATTTACATAGTTTGCCGACTTCGTACTGTATCGATATGGAGGCACTTTGTTCGCTGAAAGGTATTTATCATACGGTATCTTTCTTTGTTAAAATTTTCAAGATCTAGATTAATAATTACGATTCTTTCGATCGTACGATATCTTCGAATAGCGAGAGAGATACGCAAGTTATCGAAAGATATATATAAAGGCAATTAGGCAAAAGGGCGTCCACCCCTTTACCAGATGGCACGCAAATATAGCGTGAAAGCAGGGAGTTTTCGATGGCCCCTTCAAGTTTTTCTTCGATATTTTAGATTTGGCAGCAATAAACGCGTGGATATTACGCAAAGAGTGCACCAGATCGAAAATATCCAGAAAAGAATTCGTATTTTGTTTAGCCGAGGAATTAGCTGGAGAAAACAAGGTTTCTGTCACCTTCGACGTCAGAAGTGCGAAAAAGTTACCAAGTGGGTTATTGCAAAAAAAAATAGAAGTAATAATTATTGTATGTATCGCAAAAAGATCGTATGCGGAAAATGCACAAACGTTCGGTATATTTGCAAAAAATGTGCTCAATAGATACGATTACCCTGTACCGTTAATGTTATTGTTATTTTTTTAGTGATAATTTAAAAAAAAAGACTTTTTATTTATTAATAATTTATTAATAACTTATTTAAACGCGAAACCTAATGTCGTTCCTTTCAGACTTAATTTGAATAAATCGATTTTTTAAAGAAAAATGCGTATCTTCGTTTACCCGTCAATTTGACGGGTGCTCGTAGAGATAGGTATACACGAAACGCCCGTAAACCTAGTGTTAACAAAATTTCCGTTACTTTTTGCGCGTTAAAAGGAATGAATCATTAACGGGTGACTGGCATTACTCACCTTCCGTCCTGCTTTATTGTTATGAAGGTTCATCAGGCTCCTCGCGTCACCCTCGACTTCCCTCGCGTCCAGAAACCTACGCGCGAACCTAACATTAAATTATAATATTAAAATCCATGCGTGTATAACAACTGTCGTGACGTACAGCGTCATAGAGGTTTTACACGCACGTGACACGTGCAAAGGGAACCGACTACGAATTCATTACGGATCGAGATAATGATCCTTACCTCATCCCGTAGGTGACGTCCGCGCTGCAACCGCCCCATTCCCAGCCATTTGCCGGCAACTCCTTCCTCGTCCTGTAAAAAGAACACCCGAACTTTGACGAACAAGCGTTCCATTAAATTGGAAATTAGGTAACTGCACGTCGAAAAATTTCTGCGTCGTTCTGCGTGAAATTTTTACGAGAAAGCTTCGCGTTATCGCTGTATGTAACTTTTGTCTTTCTATTCGAAGAAATTCCATCCTTAATCAGATGTTATCAGGTCGTTTGAAAATGTCGTACCGTTTTTGCGAACTGATATCATCCAACGATCTCTTATCGATCCTGCGATGCGATCGTAATCTTACGCGATACAGAAACTGGAACGACCTTCGAATACACTTTCAAGTACATACATAGCCGCTTTGATAACCAGCGTTAACCGGCGAAAAGAAAACAAACGTAAAGGCAACGACAACGAGTTTACCTTACGGTCGGTTCGCAACCGCATGCGGTGATGTTGCCTCTGCTGCAAGCTGCGGTCACGGCGTACGTTACACCCGCTGAACTTATCGCGTACGTGAAAGCTGCTTCCCTGCTTCCTGAAATAGATCAGTGAGAAATTTCCTGTTAGATCTAGCATCGAAGCAGTCCAGTCTGTCCAGTTTGCACGATAGGTAGGAAAGGTGTATAGGGATTTCCAGCTATACGTAAAAACGTGGTAAGAACGCGCGACAGATAGAGTTACGATAGTTGGTACCATCCTCGGAACAATACAAAGAAGAGCAGGCTGTTTTTGAAAGAAAGCGTTAATTGTCTGTCCCGGTGCACCTGGACTTACTCTTTTGTTCGTTCGACCGGTGTTTGGCAATCTTTCGATAAAACGTTAAAACTTTTGTTGGAAAGACTCGCGTTCAATCTTTCAGCGTAGATTCTATTTTCTTTTTTTCTATAAATCTCTAAATCTATATTTCACGAATAGATACGTTTACACGACGATTAATAATGTTTGGTATTTTTTAATTTTTAGATACTCGTTACAGAGCGAAATAACTCTACGCGAAATTATTCTGCGTAGAATTCCTAATATTTTCCAGTTTTATTTTAATTGTCGTACTTTATGCAAATAGAATTCTATCGTTTCCAACAACTTGGCTATGCAAATCCATATCTGTACGTATTACACGCGTATTACACGCGTTTCTGAAATTTTCTACAAACGCGTAAATATTCGCAGTCTTTGACTCAACTAAAAATGTCCGACTCTCTCCGCAAATGTTGTAACTTTGGGTCATTGCTTTTACTTCGTTTTACATTGGCGAGGAAAACCTACGTTGTTCGTAGCGCGATCTGAAGATGGCATTTACTAAGTGCGAGGCTGTATTTTTGCCCGATTCGTCCGCGTGGCGCACGTTTTAATCCACGTCGCGCGATCCGATCTACTTCATTTCGTCGACAAGCATGATACATCAACGGCGCAAGCCCACACTGTCCCCTGGCGTTTCCGTCACGCTAATTTACAGCTTTCCGACACACGTAGGGTCGCGTAAAGCGCTAGCACAATTAATTACCCGCGGAGCTCTTTCAGCTCGTTTGCCATGCTGAATGAGTTACCGCCGCGTTCCTTTCTTCTCTCGATGTTGCCTCTTTTTTTCCCCCTTTCCTTTCGCCTCGGCTCGGTCCCTGCTCGTTTCAAACACCTACGCGATACCCGTCCCGCGTCCAAGTTGATTTTGCGCTCGCTTGGCAGCCATCAACCTCGGCCAACTTTAATTCGAACGTCAGGTTCGCCTTTTACACCGACGCCTAATTATCGCGTGAAATAAAACTGCAAAGAGCCATCCGATGGATCCGGAGGCGATTTTATGGAGTTTGACAAAGCAATCTTCGCGATGCATCGAATATCGTGGTACGGTTTTACGCATCGTGGCTTTGATTTTGTCACGACCGGCATACTTCAAATCCGACGGACTGACGATAGAG
>NT_179113.1:6126-7382 GCF_000188095.3 Bombus impatiens | reverse complement strand
CCTTTCCGCTTGTATCACCAGTTACCAACCACCCTGTATATATCTTAAATATCTAAAACACAAATATAAAACACAATGAGCAATCAAAATGGCGTGCGTTGACTTATATATAAACATACAATATACATCACATTAATACGTTCGATCATCTTTAAGCTGGTCAATTCTACTTCCAATAAATTTGTCCATCTAATTAAACAGAGTTAAGGTTATGTATTCAGTTATACTGTTCGCTGTAAAAATGTTGTTCAACCGTTTCTTTTATTCCCACACGCGTTCCTTCAAGAGCCATACTACGGTGGAACTGCGTTTGTCCAAACTTGTCGGGGGAACGAACAGTTTCTAGTAGAATGTGGCTTCTACGAACCCATACACAAGTTTATTGATGTAATCAGAGGTACAAGGTGTCCTCATCAGCAATGATTTTTCGTTCAGTCGATAGGAGTTCGTATAAGAGGATTGCACGAAACATTTGTTCTTAAATACGTAACAAATAATGCTTCGAAGTTGTATCGATGGCGAAGCGTGACAACGTGTCCCCGCTGTTTGCGTCTTATTGTTAGACCTGTTCGCGCACCTAAATGGATCTACTCTCGGCGATGGTTCAGATAATGCGAGCTCGGCTAAAGTTCGCTTGATCGTTACAAAAAATTTCGTTCGTGTAAACGCAGTTACGCCGCATATAGTAATCGCAGTTGATGTAATAGAAGCTGACCAATTATCGCTGTTACCCGATACGTTTCGTTCGTACGAAAGCAGCTAATGTTCGGGCGAACGACTCGAAGCAAAAAGAGTTCGCTCGATCGGAAGTTGACTGACGTGTCGTTCGGGTAAAGCGAGTTCGCGTAGGCAAACGAAGTTCTAACGTGGCCTGGAAATACGCGTACACTGTTTACTTTCGCCATTTGCCACCGCGAATTGTAGCGCATCGATCGGTAACTTGGAATTCCATTGCCATCGATTCGGCCAGCAAACCGCCATATTCGGGACGTTGCGCTGCTCATCTTCACGTGACAACGTCCGCTCCGTTCGACATCCGTGACATCGAGTTGCCTGGCGTCGAGAAACCTATAATTCTCGTGTATAAGCGATGAAACCCATGTGCAACAGAAGGAAACGGGGCAGAACGTGGCCGAGTGCGTATCCTGACGGGTTGAATGGTATTTCACAACCGTTGAAAGAAGCCGATGACATTCCTTGAGCAAATAAGGGGCTAATAACAACATTTCAAGCGTCGCGTGTTTCTCGGCCGACCG
>NT_179113.1:0-6112 GCF_000188095.3 Bombus impatiens | reverse complement strand
CGGCCATTATTCGGTCGCTCGGCAATCACGTAATACGAACCGTCCAAGAAGTTTCAATTCGAAGAGAACCGACGCGCGGCTCTCCAGCTGTTGGAAACTGTTGAGGTTAAGGTTGACTAATTGAAGAACGAGTGGATGAATTTGTAATAGAAAAGTATATTGAAATAATTAAAGGTATAAGTATAAGTATAATATATAAGTTTATGCTGATTCAGATTACTTACTCTCTTAGCGTTACTAAACAATGCAATGATAGGGAGCACGTTCATATATTTATAGCAAAAGGACTTTACCAAAAAAGTTAAACTTATAGATTTGAATGCGTATTCAGGCCCCGTAACGTTTTTCAACCCGGCCCCGCAAATGGTCACGCCGGCCCTGGTTATAATAGTATATATATACTAACGTAAACTAATAACTGCAGTATACATTAGTTTAGTATATTTATTATTTTTAATTATAATTATTATTTTATTTTTATTTATATATATTTATATTATTATTATTATTATATGTTATATTTATATTATATTAGTTATATTATATATTATTATTTTACTTTTATTTATATATATTTATATTATTATTATTATATATTATATTTATATTATATTATTTATATTACATATTATTATCTTTAATTATAATTATTATTTTATTTTTATTTACATATATTTATATTATTATTATTATATTTTTTATTTATATTATATTATTTATATTATATATTACTATTTTTAATTATAATTAGTAGCAAAACGACGCGAGTGTTAGTGGCGTCGCAGACGAGCTTGAAAATACCTGGAGCAATCAAACACTGTTGTCTGTCCCAACGCATTTTCTTCCTAATTTAACTAAACTAAAGTTTGCCACATGAAACTGGTCTCCTTCGTCTGCTAAAAAGTCACTTTTTCCAGAACGATAATTGGAAGAACTTCGAGGAAGACTTAGAATACTTGCAAGCTCTCAATGGATCCTAGCCATTCGTCTGATCGCCACGTTTCGACGTAAGAGACGCGACAGCGAAAAGTGTTTTCAGGAACTGAGGAATCACAGGATAGAAACATCGAATACGATGACAAATTATTAGAACGTCGATCCCTGCAGCTTTTTAAATTTCCCACGAGTCCGCGAAGATGCCACGTAAGAGAAAATTGAAGCGAACCAGCTAAAACAGAAGATCTCGTCGAACAGGACAATTTAGGAGGGCCATTAGCCGAAAAACAATTAGCAAAATAACCGTTGCACCGTGTAGCTTTGATTCGAGAAACGACATTTCGTGGTGCGTCACGTTGCTAAGTTTAATTTGGTGGTCGGCGACGTGACGTGGAGAGCAGCCAGCTCGCTATTAAGGCTGAAAAACAAAGAAAGACAGAGATAAAGGTAGAGAGGGTGAAAAGGGTCAAAGGAAGGGGGAACCATAACGAGTCTTATTATTTACGCGGATCATTATTGTGACGGCGCTGATCGGTCATCGTCCATCACTTTCCTTAATCCTTTCCAGCTCCTTCCGGCCTTTTATTATCCTTAAAGTTTCGATAAGTGCCGTGGCCGATATCATAAATCAGACCTGCTCTCGTGGAACAAAGAAAAAACGGGGCCCCGCGGTTATTAATTATGCCAGGCCTGATCTAATTACCCCATCTACGTGCTTTCGTTCCAATTTCTACCCCTGCGCTATTTCCACCCTCTCTAAGTACCATCTCGCCTCTAGTTGCCTCGATATTTCCATCATCAACTACTTTACGACTAATATTAACTCTACTTGATTTCTACCGATTTTAAAAACGCGATGTTTAAATATAGAAATGGAGATAGCAAATACGACTTGCGATACTTTGCCACATCTTTCATCGTCTACCTTCTGTGTTATGCGACCCATAAACCTTGCCGATACCTACTAACTGATAAATACCATAAGAAATGAACTTGTAGGTTGGAAGCGGCGTGTATGCATAATCCATATAAATGCGTAAAATCCGCTTGTAAATCAGCGGCTGGTTTGTTAATACGTAACAAAATCAGCTGGTCATTTGACAATAAATATCATAAATAACGGTTACACCGTGACACGTTGCGAGAATCGGCCCGTACAATTTACAGTAATTACGCTTTATGCAGCAATTTGAATCGGCCGATTTATCGCTTCGGGCCTGCAACTTTAATTATGGCGTTATAAATTGTGTATTTATATGGCGTAATAAACAAGCCGTTTGGCAAAAGTATATTTTAGTCTCGCGTTTATCAGCTACGTGTTTTACGCTCTCGCATTCTGCCTAACGATACGCTGTAATTTAGTTAAATCTGGCCGCGTGTTTAAACATCCCGCGCAGATTAACCGCGAATATTTCAAATATTTCGCGCTAAGAACGTACGTTTCTGTAAAATTGCATTTCCATGGAAAATACGAATCGCCGGGTAGAAGGTCGATTCTCGTATCTCAGATCGTCGCGACAAACTGTGGCAAAATTTCCATTCTACGATTTTGCAATTTTGTGCCCAATGCTACTTTACGATGCTACATTTTTCTTATCGCTACAAATTACCAAGTTACGACGACAACTATTCGGTTGGAAACTAAGTGATTGCGGATTTTGTCATTGGGTGGTATTGACAAAATCCGCAACCACTTAGTTGCCAAGGCAATATTAAACGTCGAATATTTTGGATAATAATTACAAAGTGAAAGTGCTGAACTTTGTCCAACAAACTTCGTTTCGGTTTCTTCGTTTGACAACGGTGCGCCACATTTTTCTGAATTTTGTGACCATGATAAATTCATATACAGAGTGGTTGGTAACTGGTGGTACAAGCGGAAAGGGGGTTGGTGGTACAGGAGGAAAGGGGGTGATTCTACGCGAAAAGTCGAAAATATAGAATAACAATCTTTTTTTTAATTTTTCTTTCTTCTTTTTTTAATTTTTCTATCGAGATGTTATAACATTGTCATTAGGTGGTACTGACAAAATTCGCAACCACTTAGTTGCCAAGCCAATATTAAACGTCGAATATTTTGGATAATAATTACAAAGTGAAAATGCTGAACTTTGTCCAACAAACTTCGGTTTTTTCGTTTGACAACGGTGCGCCACATTTTTCTGAATTATGTGGCCATGGTAAATTCATATATTTGTAATTTATTGTTAGTGTCAACGCCATGTGTATACGGTTAACAATATCAAATTTCTATATTCGATTAATTATATAATCATAAAAAATATAAAATGGAAATTATACAACTTAAAAAGATGTATAAGATATAATTATATTAAAATATTGGGCTGGAAACTAAGTGATTGCGGATTTTGTCATTAGGTGGTACTGACAAAATTCGCAACCACTTAGTTGCCAAGCCAATATTAAACGTCGAATATTTTGGATAATAATTACAAAGTGAAAATGCTGAACTTTGTCCAACAAACTTCGGTTTTTTCGTTTGACAACGGTGCGCCACATTTTTCTGAATTATGTGGCCATGGTAAATTCATATATTTGTAATTTATTGTTAGTGTCAACGCCATATGTATACGGTTAACAATATCAAATTTCTATATTCAATTAACTATATAATCATAAAAAATATAAAATGGAAATTATACAACTTAAAAAGATGTATAAGATATAATTATATTAAAATATTGGACTGGCAACTAAGAGATTGCGGATTTTGTCATTGGGTGGTACTGACAAAATCCGCAACCACTTAGTTGCCAAGCCAATATCAAACGTCGAATATTTTGGATAATAATTACAAACTTAAATTAAAGTTAGAGCCGTTAGGTGAGTGAATTTTTACTGAAAGAAAGTAATAATATAACGAGAATAATATATATAAGATATAATTATATTAAAATATTGGGCTGGAAACTAAGTGATTGCGGCTTTTGTCAATACCACCCAATGACAAAATCCGCAATCACTTAGTTGCCAAACGAATACAACGAGTTCGACGTAGAGAACAACGTACAGTGATTATGAACGTACGCTTGATCCATCAAACGATCGATTTCATATTGTGCACTTGGAAGGTCCGTTGAAAAGTAGATCGTGCGGAGGCGTATTTTTATAGAAAGTTGATAGCAAGGTAGAGTCTAATTACAGAGAAATTTGTTTCCGATTTAAGAAGATGTTAAATATTTACCTTTTGCTATCTCGCCTGCCGAGCAAATTATCTTCAAGCGCGCAGTAAATTATATTCTCCGTTTGCCACTTCTTTTTTCATGTTTCTTATCTCGAGAAGCCTCGTAACGAAAGAGCGTTAGCTGCGAGGCAAACCGACGAACAGGATGGCCGATGGTCAGTTACCAAGGCAATGAACGCTGTCTGCAAACATGGCAAAGACAATGCATATATTTATTTAATAAAAAAAAAAAAAAGATCGACGCGTATAAACGTGCGACGAGTGTTAAAAAATAATAATAAAAAAATCTGCAACTCTTGGATACTTCATACTTACAAGAAAATCGAAAAGTATTGGGATAAAATAGATAAAAAGGTGCTGATAATCGTGGAAATTTAATTTAATAAAAAAAAAAAAATTAATTTCAAAAATTAAACCAGCAAATTATCAGAGTCGAAATATTTGCACGAATGTTTTGTACAAATTTCTACTTGACACGAATACTGTCGCATCTCGATGTGTAGACACTCGGCTAATCGCGTTCTCGCTACCAATAAACCACAAATTCATTGAAACGTTAGAATCAATAACAGCTGTGGATAACGTTTTATACGCGCGTTATCGTATGCGCTTTGCATATTTTTCCGTATTTTACGTGCACGAATATCGCATGTATCGCGTGCATAAGCATTTACGATCTAATGGTAACAAGGATATCGACGTAATTCGTGTGTTTCGTTACGAGCCAGCCCTTGTTCCCAACCGTCGGTGTTTTCTTTCCTCTTTACAGCTCCACGTGAATATACGTACGTCGAGTACCGAGCCATCGATAACGGGAATAAAACAAATATCGGAAACGAGCATGTTTGTTTTGGTTTATTATTCCTAATAATCGAAGCCAGTTTCCTGGCTGGAACTCCTCGCAGCTCTCGTTTTATTTACAGTTTCGCGTTTTTATTTCTATATTTTATTTCTAATATTCCAATGTTTCTTACTGCGTTTATATTTTATTATTATTTGTTGTTATTATTATTGTGTTAACTAAGTAATAAGCGGTAGTACAGAAGCATAGATAAGACGTATTATAGTAATCTTTCTTTGATACAGTGTCGATTCGTATTATTTGTACTATTTCTCTGAGTCTTACTACTAGCAATTTACGTTACATTGTCCCAAACGAAGACACGCTATCTCAGTTCTCTCGACAAACTACTCCAATTCTCACTGCGCTCTGTACGATCCAGTGTTTTTACATCCTCTTCCAACTTTGCTTTGGTGATTTTCTATTTTTCCTAGTTTTAATTCCACATATCTTTGGCTCAGGTTCGCTATACAGTATTTTATTGTGAATTTTTCCTGTCACATATTTGTTACAGTTCTTCCTCATCTGTATATTTGTCTACCTTATTTATTTTGCTGATTTTCATTGCTCCAATTGTCATTGTACTCTGTGCTAAATGGTGCAGTCTACCTGTTATTTGTACCACAATTTGCCTGTTATCTTTATTTCTATGTATCTTTGGTCCAGGTTTGCTATACAATGTTTTCTTCTGAATTTTTCCTGTCACAAATTTGCCACAGTTCCTCTTCATCTGTGTATTTGTCTGCCTTATTCATTCTGCTGATTTTCATTCCTCCAATTGTCATTGCACTCTGAACCAAATGGAGCAGTTTATTTACCTGTTATTTTTGTTTCTATGTATCTTTGGTTCAGATTAGCTATACAGTGTTTTATTCTGAATTGTTCCTGTCACATATTTGCCATAGTTCTTCTTCATCTGTGTATTTGTCTACCTTATTCATTCTGCTGATTTTCATTCCTCCAATTGTCATTGCACTCTGTGCCAAGTGGTACAGTCTATTTACTTGTTATTTTTATTTCTATGTATCTTTGGTTCAGATTAATTATACAGTGTTTTATTCTGAATTGTTCCTGTCACATATTTGCCACAGTTCTTCTTCATCTGTGTATTTGTCTGCCTTATTCATTCT
>NT_179112.1:0-553 GCF_000188095.3 Bombus impatiens | reverse complement strand
ACGTTAAACCATATAACGTAATACGTTATAACGTTATACCATATAACGTAACACGTTATAACGTTATACCATATAACGTATTAAGTTATAACGATATACCATATGACGTGATGCCATGTAGCATAATACGTTTCAACGTTATACCATATAACGTAATATGTTTCAACGTTATACCATATAACGTAATACGCTATAACGTTATACCGTATAACGTAATACGTTATAATGTTATACCATACAACGTAACACGTTATAACGTTATACCATATAATGTAATACGTTATAACGATATACCATATGTCGTTATAGCATACATCGCAATACGTTGCAACGTTATACCATATAACGTAATACGTTATGACGTTATACCATATGACGTTATCCCATATAACGTAATACGTTACAACGTTATACCATATAACGCAATACGTTATAACGATATACCATGTGACGTTATACCATATAACGCAATACGTTACAACGTTATTCTATATGATGTTATACCTTATAACGTAATACGTTATAACGTTATAACATATACCGTAATACGTTA
>NT_179111.1:0-377 GCF_000188095.3 Bombus impatiens | reverse complement strand
ATATATTTTATTACATTATTATAAATTAAATTTTTAAATATATAGTACAACAAAATTACATTTAATTCCCAATTAAAAAATTTAAAATAAATTAATATATTTAATTAATATAATTCACTTTTTATTAATTCTTTTAATTTTAACTATTATTTTCTTATTAAATAAATTTTTATCAATAAATAAAAAATTTAATATAGAAAAAAATTTACCTCATGAATGTGGATTTAATCCAATTACAAAAATAAATATTCCATTCTCATTACCATTTTATTTAATTTATTTAACATTTTTAATTTTTGATGTAGAAATTACCTTATTAATTCCTTTAACTTCATATATTAAAACTTTAAATTTTTTATATTTATTTTTTTTAATAA
>NT_179110.1:0-388 GCF_000188095.3 Bombus impatiens | reverse complement strand
TCACAGAACCCCAAGATTTCATCGATTTTGACGAAAACTAACTGTCACTTTTTTCCCGTTGGAGATATTTCGACGATTAAGCGCTCGTTAAACTCCATTTTGCACTGCAAATGCAATGCACTACCGTTTAAGCGTCGAAAAAAGCAAAATAGCTCGCGAATCGCGAAGATTTCGTCGATTTTGACGAAAACTAACTGTCATTTCTGTCCCGTTGTATATATTTCGAATTTTATGTGCTCTTTTAACTCCATTTTACACTGCAAATGTAATGCACTACTGTACAAGCGTTGAAACAAGCAAAACAGCTTGCAAGACCTCAAGAATTCGTCGATTCTGAGGATAACTAAATGTCATTTCCTTCCCGTTGGAGATATATCGACTTCTAAGC
>NT_179109.1:0-438 GCF_000188095.3 Bombus impatiens | reverse complement strand
CGACTTGTTAGCCAATACATTTGTCTCCTTGCCATCTGTATTTTGTCTACTATTGCTGTAATATGCTGTTTCCATGTGAGCCGCGAATCTAAGTGGAGTCCTAGGTATTTGACTTGTCTTGTTTGTATTATGTGTGTGCCGTTTAGTACAATGTTCGGTGGTTTCTGTTTTCGCAGTGTGAATGTAATGTGTTTGTTAATGTAATGTGGTTGCATTTATCGGGGCTTGCTTTAATTTGTTTAACTTGAAGCCACTTTTCTATTTTTGTGATATCTTCTTGTAGTAATGTGACTGCTGTTGCAGGGTTAGTGTGCCTGACTAGTACAGCTGTGTCATCCGCGAATGTCAGTATTTTGCTATTGTGAGTTGTTGCTATGTTGGCCGTGTACAGTGTGTATAAAATTGGTCCTCGGACGCTTCCTTGCGGAACTCCTGCCT
>NT_179108.1:0-439 GCF_000188095.3 Bombus impatiens | reverse complement strand
ACCAAACAAATAAACCAGGAAATAAGAATAACTACAAAAAGGGGAAAGTAATTGAAACGCCAGGAATAAACGCCAGAAAAATATATATATATATAAATATATTTCAATTGATCAATTTGGAGAGTTACATATAAGTATAAACATATATGCCAAACATGTAATAACCTAGTAAATATTAGAGACAGTACTTCCAATACTATGCAATAAATACAATATTATCAATTTATGAAATATAGGTATATATGAGATCAAAAACTAATAGTCTAACGAATACATAAAACATACAATATTGTATTATAAAAGAAATAAAGGTTACATTGTCAGAAATATATATATATATATATATATGTGTGTGCGCATTCTACATTATTAAATCAAATTAGTAATCTAATATACATACTTAAAACTAGCCTACATTCCGGTAAAGAGTTATAAAATA
>NT_179107.1:0-2768 GCF_000188095.3 Bombus impatiens | reverse complement strand
ACAGACTATTGTATAAAGGGAAACCATCCAAAATAATTCAGTCAAAGGCGTGTATTATATAAATGTAGTTTTCTGTCCTCGAGGAAATCCCAATTGCTTTTCGCCTTTTCTTTTGACTTTTGAGACCTGCGTCTTTCTTTCTTGATGTCGTCTGACCTCGGACATTCCTCCGCTGTATCGAAACGTTATTCTTTGAATGCTCCTAGAATCACTGAAAGAATCGATTCTTCAGAAACTATATAATTCAGAAAACGATTGCTTCACAGGATGACTTCATAGCGATCGTTTTGCTTCATCTTACGAATAAAAGAGTTTCCGGGGCCAGCAGGAAACCGCATCTTCGCTCGCTATGATGGAGCGTCCTCTTTTTGGGGAAAGATGTCGTGATTTATCTTGAAGGAACTTTTTAGTTGTACAATTTTTACTGATGCAATAAATTTTTTAGTTTCTATCTCTTAGCCCATCGTTGAGCATGTATTTTGACTTTACATATATGTTTCCACCTCAAGACATCTAACCTCTTCATCTTTTCACGCAATTGATTTCTGGATATTTCGTTTCTAGAGGTTTTATTTGACATAATTTATTTGTTCTTTCAAATTTTTTCTTTCTTTCAACAGCTGATTATGTTCATTTTGCAATTCTATTTCTCGGAATGTTTTCCATAGGCTTCCCTTACTATGAACGTCGCAGCTAGTCTGGGATTGAATTGCTAGTCGTTCAATCGAATCGTCATTTTCAGCGAATCTTAACGGTACTCTTGTATAGTCTAGTATTGGTGTATTTCCAAGTAATTCATTTTCTTCTTATTATTATTTTATCCCTCCTTCATCTGCCTCTTGTTATTGTTGGTAGCGGTACTGGTTGCATAGATGTCGCTCTTCTTGCTTTTGCCCTTCTTTTCTGATCAGTTGTTTTTCGATAACGCGCTGTCTCTCTTGTACATCTTCACTTTCTCTTTTATTTTGTAATAAATTTATTGGTTGTTCGGATACAGTATGATTTCTCTTCGATTCGTATTTTTTGTATGATTTTGTTTGATGTTTTCGGGTAAACAATGATCGCCACGGGCATCCATGCTTCTTAGAGTCGCAGGTATAATATTTCAGGAAGAGATTGCCTGTTAAAAGAATAGTACATATTAATAATAAGCGAAAGTAACATGGATAAAACAAGGAAAGCATATTGATGTCGGGAGACAAGGTATCTCGTTTTATATTAAAATTGCCTGACTGAGAGGAAACCAGATAGAAATCTCGTATAGTAATTTATTATTATACATCGAAGGTATCAGTTATTGAAGAAAAAAACTGAGCTGTATGTGGAACAGAAACGGATTCGCCTGCTTGCTCCAGAGTTTCGGGGCGCGCAGGGACGTAAAATCTTTGGGTGAAAACTTCCGAGACTCGCGTTTCAGCGATCGTTCCCTCCTTATTGTTTCGTCTTTCGCTTACGAAGAAACCTACGATACTTAGCCAATTTTAACAAATTATATCGTGTTTCGCTTCATTTTTCAATTACAAAAATATGACGGACATGTTGATGAAAGATTCCTAATTATTGGTAATAATATGAAAGTTTTATTATTGTATTGTTGCCTCGTCGATATTCGGTCTCGGATCGAGTAATACTATCTGCCATTATTTCTGTAGTCAGTAGTAGATGTTTAATAGAGAAAAGGTATATAAATAATTGTTTTATTGTAAATCCTAGGATATCATTGAAATGCAAAATGATCCTACTGTGGCTGGCTAAACTTCGTCTGCACACACCACTCTTTCTCAACTGTTATTGCGTTTTTTGACAATACAGGAAATATTTTGTAATTGTACGAAAATCGGGATTCAAGTGTTGCGATAATGGAGGTACATAAGCTATTCTAAATGTCCAAACTGAGGTCCTAGACGTGTCGAACGTAGAAAGGGACAATGCGAGTGAAAGAGAAGGAGGGACTGACAATCAACAAATATGAGCGACCTGTGATAAGTTGAACAGATCAATACAAAATTTAAATTTTCTTATTCTTGATTTGTGACGAAACTTTTGCCAACACGTTACTTACATTTTTACTATTTTTATAATAAAAATATCATCAGACACTACATTGTTCGAAGCATATTTGCTAACTCATTTTAATCGGAAAGATCTCACAATATTGATCGTAAAGCGATATTCCGTCATTCTGAACACATTATGCGTTTAAATAAGTAATAAAATTTACCGTCTAAAGGTTTATCACGTAAAAGGAAGCGCAGTAGGCTAAAAGTACCAAACTTTAAAAACGCAAGAACCATTTGATTCTTATATTAGAAACATTCATATGTCGTCTCTATTCTCTGTTCATATGAGTGCTATCAGAAAATGTCAGAAAGGTTGAGAAAGATGGTGGCCAGAAACGAGATTTAACCGAGAAAACGCTGGCCGTTAGTGTGTTAATTTAGAACATTAACAGATACAAAACACACGTATGCACAGTACGAATTCTATGTACTTACCAACTTTTCAAATTCAATCTTGATGAAGGGGATGGTCTTCTTTCGGAAAGTGATACAGATGATATTCTCGATGTCAACTGTTGTTACATTCGATGTAGACGTAAATATTTTCTCACGGAATCCTTCTCCGCAAGTTTCGCAGGAGTCCGCGTACATAATGTTGTAAAAGGACAAAAAAGAAGAAAATAGTAAATGCAATAACAAAAAGTCCACGTAGTTTAGAAGGTTCTTTTTCTTCGACAAACATTAGGTTCGGTTATGTGCGGTAGACGA
>NT_179106.1:0-432 GCF_000188095.3 Bombus impatiens | reverse complement strand
GGCTCTACGCGACATCAACCTCGTCGTTATAATCCGTAGAAGCTTGGTCTTGTGTAACGATAACGTTAGTCGTGTAATAGATACTTTCGATGACGGCGTCGAAATCATTTTTGTCGGCGTCGAAATCATTTCCCAATATATTTCCTGCGAAATTGCTTCGTAATTTCGTAGTAACATACCGACTGGCTATGTGCCACGTCACCGACACGCCTACACCTCGCTATCTCTCCCTTAACGACAATTATATGGAACCGAGCGATCGACCCGGCTCGCCCGGTAAATGCCTTCGCTCCTCTGGACACACCGACGATAATTGTCCCAGTTCGATATCCTTGTAAACCGACGTCAGGCGTTTGTTGCCTCGTAAAGACGAATTTATCGAACAGTGTTATTCGCGTTCAATTCGTTTTTCTAGCGAGGGGCCCCGAATCT
>NT_179105.1:0-487 GCF_000188095.3 Bombus impatiens | reverse complement strand
GACAATGTTGAAAAATACATCTGAGGGAGTTTCAAGTGTAGCGAGAAGATGAACATCTGCCTTTTGTGAATCTTTGTTGTATGGGATGTTCAAGGAATGTCAGTGAACAGTCTTGAAATGGGAACGTAATTCTTCTAATTCTCAGTTCTTCTTATCGTTTGATCTCCACAACGTGATGATCATTTTTGACAATGTTGAAAAACACATCTGAGGGAACTTCCAACATAGCGGGAAAACAAGCAGCAGACTTTTATGAACTTTTGTTGTATGAGATGTTCAAGGAATGTCAGTGAACAGTCTTGAAATGGGAACGTAATTCTTCTACTCCTCAGTTCTTCCTATCGTTTGATCTCGACAACGCGATGATCATCTTTGACAATGTTGAAAAATACATCTGAGGGAGTTTCAAGTGTAGCGAGAAAATGAACATCTGCCTTTTGTGAATTTTTGTTGTATGGGATGTTCAAGGAATGTCAGTGAACAGTCT
>NT_179104.1:3256-3988 GCF_000188095.3 Bombus impatiens | reverse complement strand
TAAGGAACTAAAGAATTAAAAGGCAAGGAAATTGAGAATTAATCGCAATGAACAAAGAAATTACTTGCCAAGAATTGGGGAACTGATCAGCAAGAACTAAGGAATTAATCACCAAGAACTGTGGAACTAATCACACAGAACTGAGGAATTAACTACTCCGGACTAAGGAATTATTTCTCTGTCCTCTATGTCGCTTCGCTTATTTGTATTTAGGTCTACCATGAAGCTGTCGTCACGTGACTGGTTATTCCGTAGGGGTTGTGAGGCTCGAATTTGGTTTCTATACAAATTGTTAAAGTTTATTTCAATTTCAAATAGGAACGCTCACTCGCGCAATTGGTAGTTTCAGTCTACGTTACGGCACGTGCGCAGCGCGGGACGTGGCAGTATGACTGTATCTTTCCAACTGTTCTCAACTACTATCTCCTTGGCTCCATTACTCGACCACTAGATCACCAGCCCCGATTAGGTCATCGCATCGCTGCCGTTAGACTGCTAGAATCTATGTTACGCGACTGTAGTCGCTTTTCTTCCTTTGTTAAATCTGTGCAGTTTTCTTTTTATGAATCAGCTTTTCGTCTAATTTCTTCGAAAGATTCGTATAAGAAATCTCAACATTTTCCAGTAATTTCTACTTTCTTTAAGAAAATCAATCTAGATGATACGAATAACGCTAGATTTTACTGTACTTAAAACTTTATTTAAAATAATAAATTCAGGTACAGTCTATAC
>NT_179104.1:0-3150 GCF_000188095.3 Bombus impatiens | reverse complement strand
CTCGGTAGATCGCTCGTTGATAGTCGTAGATACTCGAACATACTGTATTCTTTCGGTTGCGTCGGTTTATTTATACTGGTCGGGGGTGAAGTCGGATGATTCAAATTCGTCTTTGTTCGCCGTAGCGGCGACGTTGTTTTGCCCGGAGTACATTTGTTCTTACGTTACTTGTATCCTTACGATCTTGATACTCCGAGGCAAAACAACAACACGATTTGAATTGTCCTCTGACTCATGTGCCGCTATATCATCCCCCCCCATCAAGCAGTGTTAACGTTTTTATTGTGATATGTTCATCACGTGTTTACGTAGATTGTCTACGGAATCCGTTACGTCGCGATTGTTGACTTTGATAGTGTACGTCTTTTCGCCTCTTTGCGTTACTTTAAACGGCCCGTCTTAAGGCGGCCGTAAAGGGATTGTAATCGCGACAAGTCTTCAAAATACGTTCGGCGAAGGTTCCAACTCGCGGAAAACGAATATCTTTCGTCCGCCAGGTCGTGTAATGGGCTGTGGTCTGACCTTCTCTATAGTGGGCTGTGGTCTGCCCTTCTCTATCCGTTCTTTAAGCAGGTTCGCGAATTCAGGATTGGCTCGCTGATTGCAAAAAGAACTCTGCCGGCAATCGCATGCCGGTGCCGTATATCATTTCAGCTGCCGCTGCGTCTAGGTCCTCCTTTATCGCGGTTCGAATTCCTAATAGTACGATCGGCACAATTTCGACCGATTTGCACGTGTCGAGCCACTTGATCGCCGCTTTATGTTGTCTATGTAAGCGCCCTGCCATCCCACAAGAGGCGGGATGATAGGACGACGTGCGTAAGTGCGTGATGCCGAGCACACGGCATAACTCTTCAAACAAACACGATTCGAATTGTCGTCCTTGATTAGTCGTTATTTTCAAGGGGCGGCCGTAACGAAAAATGCAAGTCGAAAGGAGGGCCGAGGCCACGGTGGTGGCTTCCATATCGGCAATGGGAACGGCTTCAGGATAACGCGAAGAACGTTCGATGCACGTTAGACAATATCGGTGCCTAGCGAGTATTGCATCACGATAATGTCTAAGTGTATATGTTCGAACCGGCGTGCTATCGATTTGAACGTTCCACCTGGTGAGGATACTTGCCTGGTGACTTTATTGCGCGAAGGCAATGTGTACCATACATGAACGCACAGGACAGATACAGCAATGTTCTTAGACACATGGTATTCAAGTTTCCACTTGTAAGCATTCTACCCGGACAGTACAATCGCGAATGAGCACGAATTCATGAGATATATGTCGGGTTGACGTTGAGGAAGGGTTGTTGGTCGACGAGTTTGACGAGTCTTCATTGAAAGTAGCCATCGTTGCGGTGTAAGAAAGGTAAGATTTATTGACACAAGTATGGGTAACACGGATTCGACTATCTACCACGGCGGTTGGGCACTCGCGACACTAGTGACAATGGTCTCTGATTCGATAACGAATCCGCGGCCAACGGGATGATAGATGGACGTTCCCGCAGAATCTAAGTCTGACTCTTTGTTAGTAAAACATGAAAATAATTTCTGTGTGTAAAGACGTTGCTCTTTAGTCGACGGGTTCGCGAGAGAGAATGAATCTCCCGTCCTGATGATGCCACAGAGGAAAACTATAATGGGGTGTGTCTAAGGACACGAGATCATCGGATTCGTCGAGAAAAGCTTTCGTTTAGAAAGTAAGGGAAATTGGCGTTGCTGCTAATTGGTCAATCTCCATATCGATGGTTAGAAAAAGATGCTAGGAAGGCTGCTGGTGGGAGACGCCGCTCGTTGATAATAGATCTCCACTATTTTCCCGTAGTTGGGACAAAGACTCTTTGTCTATTTGGAGGACTTTATCTAGCTGAATCTTGAGATTTATAACGGGCCCTCGGGCTAGCTGAACATGTACTGCGGAGACGCATCGACATCTGGCAATCGTCTTACTCGAAGAATAAGGTCTGTGTGTGGCGAGCTACGGGACAGAGACCGTTGGAATGTTTACTGTCGAGTGTTACAACTATTTCATTTTTTAGGAGAGCTATAGAATTACTCCATGCCTTTGTTCGATAAAGCGTTCATCCCCTGACCGCGGCTACGTTGGGCGACCCCTCGAGCCCAAGCTCATTATCAAAACCGTCGAACAATTACAATCGGATTGAATAACTACAATTGTTTAATTACAGCTATAGTAGACTCTAGGTTACAATGTCGCGGGATTATCCAGAATTCCAAAGGCTCCGGTAAACAACCCTTCCTCAACGTCAACCCGACATATATCTCATGAATTCGTGCTCATTCGCGATTGTACTGTCCGGGTAGAATGCTTACAAGTGGAAACTTGAATACCATGTGTCTAAGAACATTGCTGTATCTGTCCTGTGCGTTCATGTATGGTACACATTGCCTTCGCTGAGAAACGGATTTTCGTCAGACAAATCGATAAGCGTTGAATTATTTTACAACAATATATCACAATTGAAATAATGCTAATCGAGTGTGCAAGGTATCAGAACTAAGTCGTTGGTGACATTTATCGTAATGGCAGTGAATAATTCTAGGTGAACTACAACCGAATCTCTATCGTACAACTGGTCTGTGGCGACACTAGTGACGATGGTCTCTGATTCGATAACGAATCCGCGGCCAACGGGATGATAGATGGACGTTCTCGCAGAATCTAAGTCTGACTCTTTGTTAGTAAAACATGAAAATAATTTCTGTGTGTAAAGACGTTACTCTTTAGTCGACGGGTTCGCGAGAGAGAATGAATCTCCCGTCCCAAAAATAGCCTCGCTTTCATTGCAATGATACAGTTGTTTGCACGATACAAGGATGCCGAAACCTGTTATGCCATGCCATAGAGGAAAACTATAGTGGGGTGTGTCTAAGGACACGAGATCATCGGATTCGTCGAGAAAAGCTTTCGTTTAGAAAGTAAGGGAAATTGGCGTTGCTGCTAATTGGTCAATCTCCATATCGATGGTTAGAAAAAGATGCTAGGAAGGCTGCTGGTGGGAGACGCCGCTCGTTGATAATAGATCTCCCCTATTTTCCCGTAGTTGGGTCAAAGACTGTTTGTCTATTTGGAGGACTTTAGCTAGCTGAATCTTAAGATTTATAACGGGCCCTCGGGCTAGCTGAACA
>NT_179103.1:0-431 GCF_000188095.3 Bombus impatiens | reverse complement strand
TTGCTCTGATTGTTTCTCTATTAGCTTTTCAAGCCTTGAGGAGTTGTTTGTTTTAGGTGGGTTGGGGACACTGTTTTGGGGGAGATTCCTTTGGCTGTTCGGGTTACTTTGGATGCCTTGTACCGCTTGGGCATAGGAGGTTGAGGTGGTGAAGAATTTGGTAGTATGGGTGTTTGGCTGGTTGAGGGGGTTGGGGTAATCGTGAATTTCGGCGGGCTGGGGGATTGGTTGGATACCTCTTTTGCTCTGAGCTTAGGGTACCTGTTCGCGTATAGTGTTTTATATGCTGAGCAGCCTTTGTAGTTGGCAGGATGGTCCCCTTGACAGTGGATGCATTTCGCTGGGGTTTCCGGTGGTTTGGCGTACTGGTCAGTGGAGTGAGTACCTGCGCATTTAACGCAGCGGAAAGTATGGTTGCAGTATTTCTGCGT
>NT_179102.1:0-1076 GCF_000188095.3 Bombus impatiens | reverse complement strand
CGTTATATGGGATGACGTTATAACGTATTACGTTATAGGATATGACGTTATAACGTATACGTTATATGGTATGACGTTATCACGTATTACGTTATAGGGTATGACGTTATAACGTATACGTTATATGGTATGACGTTATAACGTATTACGTTATATGGTATAATATCATATGGTATAACTTTATAACGTATTACGTTATATGGTATAACGTTATATCGTATTACGTTGTGTGGTATGACGTTATAACGTATCACGTTATATGTTAAGACGTTATAACGTATTACGTTATATGGTATAACGTTATAACGTATTACGTTATATGCTATGACGTTATAATGTATTACGTTATATGGTATAACGTCATATGTTATAACGTTATAACGTATTACGTCATATGGTATAACGTCATATGGTATAACGTCATATGCTATAACATTATAACGTATTACGTTATATGGTATAACGATATAACGTATTACGTTATATCCTATAAAGCTATAACGTATTACATTATATGGGATGACTTTATAACATTTTATGTTATATAGCATAAGGTTACAACGTGTTACGTAATATGATATAACGTTTTAACGTATTACGTCATATGCTATGACGTTATAATGTATTACGTTATATGGTATAACGTCATATGGTATAACGTTATAACGTATTACGTTATATGGTATAACGTTATAACGTATCACGATATATGGTATAACGTCATACGGTATAACATTATAACGTATTACGTTATATGGTATGACTTTATAACGTATTACGCTATATGCTATGACGTTATAATGTATTACGTTATAAGATATAACGTCATATGTTATAACGCTATAACGTATTACGTTATATGGGATGACGTTATAACGCATTACGTCATATGGTATAACGTTATGACGTATTAAGTTATATGGTATAACGGTATATGGTATGACGTTATAACGTATCACGTTATATGGTATGACGTTATAACGTATTACGTTATACGCTATGACGTTATAGCGTATTACGTTATATGGGATGACGTCATATGGTGTAACGTTATAACGTATTACGTTATATGGTAT
>NT_179101.1:0-416 GCF_000188095.3 Bombus impatiens | reverse complement strand
TTTGCGGGTAAACAACTGGAAGATGGACGCACACTATCAGATTACAACATTCAGAAGGAATCAACTCTCCACCTTGTTCTTCGTCTTCGTGGTGGTATGCAAATTTTCGTCAAGACCCTTACAGGAAAAACGATAACTCTAGAAGTTGAGGCTTCAGACACTATTGAAAATGTCAAGGCCAAGATTCAGGATAAAGAAGGTATTCCACCCGATCAACAGAGAGTGATCTTCGCTGGTAAACAATTGGAAGACGGACGCACGCTGTCAGACTATAATATTCAAAAGGAATCGACTCTTCATCTTGTTCTTCGTCTCAGAGGAGGAATGCAAATTTTTGTAAAAACCCTTACAGGAAAAACGATAACTCTGGAAGTTGAGGCTTCAGACACTATTGAAAATGTCAAGGCCAAGATTCA
>NT_179100.1:0-372 GCF_000188095.3 Bombus impatiens | reverse complement strand
TGGCGTTGCCGAGAGAATGTTGATTGCGTTTTGGGAGAGTCGAGTCGAGCGTTGCCGAGAGAGTGTCGATTGCATTTTGTGAGAGTCGAGTCGTATTCTGATCATCTAGTTGTGCTGCTTTCTGTACGTTTGGCGAGAATAGCTCAGGTTGAACAACAATCGCCTTTTCTATCTTCCATTCCTTTGTAAACACACACATTTTATATCACGATATTACAGTTGCATCAGGTCCTGCGAAAGCTTACTCCTATTCAGCTTGATTTGCAGAACATTCAGGGTGCCTGTATTCTGACTGTCCCTTTTTTAATCAGTTTCCTACACGTGGGACACGTTAACGACCCCATGACGTGTCTAGGGGTCCGTACCTCGGAC
>NT_179099.1:0-368 GCF_000188095.3 Bombus impatiens | reverse complement strand
AAATCTTGGGGTTCTGTGAGCTATTTTGCTTGTTCTGACGCTTAAACTGTAGTGCATTGCATTTGCAGTGTAAAATGAAGTACAACGAGCGCTTAGGCGTCGAAATATCCACAACGAGAAGAATATGACAGTTAGTTTTCGTCAAAATCGGCGAAATCTTCGTGATTTACGAGCTATTTTGCTTATTTCGAACCTTAAACCGTAGTGCGTTTCATTTGCAGTGTAAAATGAAGTACAACATGCGCTTAAACGTCGAAAATCTCCAACGGGAAGGAAATGGCAGTTAGTTTTCGACAGTGTCGTCGAAATCTTGGAGTTTTCCGAGCTATTTTGCTGGCTTCGACGCTTAAACGGTAGTGCATTACATT
>NT_179098.1:0-734 GCF_000188095.3 Bombus impatiens | reverse complement strand
AAAGCACACACTATGGGGATCAAGAATCACTACACCACGAGGTAGAATTTTGGAAACCTACATTAGAAACAATAACATCAATATATTATCCACGGGAAGACCGACATACTGGCCAACAGACCTGAGAAAAATTCCTTGAGCAAAATACCTGACCTACTTGATTTTGCAGTTACAAAGGGACTAAACGCAAATAAACTAAACATATCACCCAGCCTCGAGCTTATCTCCGACCATACACCCATAATAATTACATACAGAAACAAACCAATACTTTACAGTAATTCAGAGACGCTATGCAATAAAACCACCAAATGGCAAACATTTGAAGAAATAATTGAGAGCAAAGTCAACTGCAACATCCCATTGAAAACACCTGAACACATCGATCAAGCAGTAACAACATTTACAGAAACTATTCAAGAAGCAGCATGGACAACCACTATACCTGAATCAACCAACAGACAAACGAAAATAATTCCATTAGACATCCTCGAAAAAATTAGAGAAGAAAGAAGAGCGAAAACAAAATGGCAAAAATATAGAACAAAAGAAAACAAAAAACACCTAAACAAACTTAGCAAAGGAAATAAAAAACAAAATAAAAGAACACAACAACAACGAGTTCACAAAGTTCATCGAGTCACTATCTGCACACGAGAACTACAACTACTCCCTATGGAAAACCACAAAAAAATAAAGAAGACAATAAAACTGGTCCCAGCAATCAGAAGAGC
>NT_179097.1:905-1308 GCF_000188095.3 Bombus impatiens | reverse complement strand
TGTATCGTGCAAACAACTGTATCATTGCAATGAAAGCGAGGCTATTTTAACGTTGCGGTGTAGACACTTTACACAGTAAAAGTTTTCAACCAATATTGTGGTAGTGCTCACCGTCGATGGAAATCGGCCACAGCCTATATGTAAATCGGGTGTTGGAGGCACGTGTTAGGTATTGTACAGACCAGTTGTACGATAGAGATTCGGTTGTAGTTCGCCTAGAATAATTCACTGCCATTACGATAAATGTCACCAGTGACTTAGTTCTGATACCTTGCACACTCGATTAGCATTATTTCAATTGTGATATATTGTTGTAAAATAATTCAACGCTTATCGATTTGTCTGACGAAAATGCGTTTCTCAGCGAAGGCAATGTGTACCATACATGAACGCACAAGACAGG
>NT_179097.1:0-797 GCF_000188095.3 Bombus impatiens | reverse complement strand
AAGAACCCCGGAGCCTTTGGAATTGTGGATAATCCCGCGACATTGTAGCCTAGAGTCTACTATAGCTGTAATTAAACAATTGTAGTTATTCAATCCGATTGTAATTGTTCGACGGTTTTGATAATGAGCTTGGGCTCGACGGGTCGCCCAACGTAGACGCGGTCAGGGGATGAACGCTTTATCGAACAAAGGCATGGAGTAATTCTATAGCTCTCCTAAAAAAGGAAATAGTTGTAACACCCGACAGTAAACATTCCAACGGTCTCTGTCCCGTAGCTCGCCACACACAGACCTTATTCTTCGAGTAAGACGATTGCAGACCCTATTCTTCGAGTAAGATGATTGCCAGATGTCGATGCGTCACCGCAGTACATGTTCAGCTAGCTCGGGGGCCCGTTATAAATATAAGATTCAGCTAGATAAAGTCCTCCAAATAGACAAAGAGTCTTTGTCCCAACTACGGGAAAATAGTGGAGATCTATTATCAACGAGCGGCGTCTCCCACCAGCAGCCTTCCTAGCATCTTTTTCTAACCATCGATATGGAGATTGACCAATTAGCAGCAACGCCAATTTCCCTTACTTTCTAAACGAAAGCAGCAGCGCCAATTTCCCTTACTTTCTAAACGAAAGCTTTTCTCGACGAATCCGATGATCTCGTGTCCTTAGACACACCCCATTATAGTTTTCCTCTGTGGCATCATCAGGACGGGAGATTCATTCTCTCTCGCGAACCCGTCGACTAAAGAGCAACGTCTTTACACACAGAAATTATTTTCATGTTTTACTAACAAAGAG
>NT_179096.1:5775-6188 GCF_000188095.3 Bombus impatiens | reverse complement strand
GACTAACTAGCACATAATTTGCTTTTTCAGGCTCGACTCTTAATGTAATAATATTTTTACTCTTCATTGCCACTCTAGAGAGAAGTTCTCTCGGTTGTTTGGCTTTAAACACCATCGGAGTATTATAGCTACTGTTCTCCGAAGCGGAAGCCTTCCCCTCGGACGCGCTAGCCGTTTCCTCGACCGTCTCACTGGCCGATTTCGCCGCCAAACTCGACCAAGTTACAAGGGAACTTCCCTCACCGGCGATGGCTCCTTGCATAACCGGAGTTAAAAATCCCTCCTTGTCTGTGATAACAGATACTATTCTCGGCGGCGCCCATCCACTGCTAGTCTTTAGGCAGCCCTAGTCCTTCTTCTCTACCACCTCTCTTATGTCGTTGGCAAACTCCAGGAGCTTCGCACTCTTCTTG
>NT_179096.1:0-5768 GCF_000188095.3 Bombus impatiens | reverse complement strand
GGGGGGGGGGCGGCTTCACCACTATATAACCCTTTCTGCTGCTCGGAATTGGAGCTTCCCTGGTTTCCTCCTCCAATTCCGAGCTCCCCTTCATCATTACTATGGTCCCCGGTCGTATTTCCCGATCGAGAGGGGGCCCCGGGACCCATCGTCCTCTCGTCGTTTGCCCAGTCGCTAGATGACCGTCGGGTCGAGCCCGGAACGCCACTCGAATCATCGACAAGGCCTAAGGGCTCCGAAACCCCCAGCGGCGTAACTTTTTTTTCTATAATATACTTACCCATATTTATTAAAGATAAGGAATAGTCCGAAGTCATAGCCAGTCGTCGTATATCTAACCATAACGCCACCCAAAACGCAAGACAATCATAGTCCCAATACAAGCCAACGTCGTCATAATACATCAAAACTCTAATATGCAGCTATACATAAAGTTGATTTACTACATCATAGTGCATCAATTTTCTAAAATTGGCATTTTCTAAAATTTGCCAGGTTTACAACTGTGTTCGACTCTATGTTCTATACATTCACTGGCAGTTTAATTCTCCACTACGGGCTGTCACTCTCATATGTCACTAGTTCATGGTTCTACCAGTACGCCACCGACAAGATGGCGACAACCGGGAACCGAGCACGTGTAGCGTAAAATTAAGATAAAAACAAGAAACTTGTCAATTTCCGAACAGGAGATCGAGTTCTTTTATTTTTACTCAATTTGTACAGTATTGTTTTCGGTTCGCGATGATACACTTTTGATACTTGGACTAGTTTAGAATTTTTTCAGACTGACTGGATGATTTTGAAGGGAGCATTTATATTCTTTTATTCGTTGGAGTGGGAGAAGGCTTTGCTCGTACTTATCATATATTTCGAAGAACGGTTAGAGTGACCGAATGCCACCCAAGCGGTTGAGAACGGATGCTGACCGGACGGTCACACGTGATAAGGCGCTCGGAATTTTGGTTTATCATATGAATTCTCGAATTTCATCTGTGACATTCCCCCCTCCCGCAGAGAGGACTTGCTTATGTAAGTCTATGGGGGCTGGCAAACCCACGTTCCCGCAGCCAGGGAGGACCGTCGGGACAAGCGTCCTTCTTACGTGAGTCCTCGATGTACACCGCAAGGAGGGTCGCCTTGAGTTTAAGCGAGTGGTTCGTTTATGCTCTCTCTACGTGGCCTTGGGTAGTAGCACACCCACGATCCTGATGCCAAGGATAGGACCGTCGGGATAAGTTAAGATAAGGAAAGTCGGGTACTTTATACCTTGAGGCCTCCACTTCCGTGAGTCCTATCTGGATCTGTCGAGTACGGTTAGCAGGTCGCCGGCCGGCAGTGACGTGGAGGTACATCCACACGATAGTCCCACCAATGACTTAGGATGGTACCACGGGCGGTTGAGTGTAAGTCTGGAGGAAGTAGCGACCCCTCTGCTCGGCCCAACTGGTGATGATACATGCCTGGTGACTTTATTACGTTGGCACGGTATACATTGCCGCGTCCACGTACGGCAATCTTTGTTTACAGACGGCTAGACAAAACGCGTCGTCACCAGCTTTTCCCGGATGGGAAAGTCCGCGTAACGACTGAAACACGTTGTGTCGTAACGTTGTTTCCGTACGAACGACCGCAAGGTTCCGGTCGACGTGTCGCGGTATATTTCGGTGTCTTTTTCAGGAAATCGGATCTTCTCAAGCCGCAGCGTGCGAGAATCGGAATTGAGGATTTGGCGTAGTTCATCGTCGTTATCTTGCGCTACTGCTAACGTTCGATGATCTACCGCGTTTTCGATTGTCCCGATACGGGCTCCGCAGGGAGGACTTGCTTATGTAAGTCTATGGGGGCTGGCAAACCCACGTTCCCGCAGCCAGGGAGGACCGTCGGGACAAGCGTCCCGCTTACGAGAGTCCTCTATATACACCGCAAGGAAGGTCGTCGGGAGTGTAGGCGAGAGGCTCGTCTATGCTTTCTCTACGTGGCCTTGGGTAGTAGCGCACCCACGATCCTGACGCCAAGGATAGGACCGCCGGGATAAGTTCCCGGGCACTTTGTGCCTTGAGGCCCCCGCTTACGTGAGTCCTATCTGGATCTGTCGAGTACGGTTAGCAGGTCGCCGGCCGGCAGTGACGTGGAGGTACATCCACACGATAGTCCCACCAATGACTTAGGATGGTACCACGGGCGGTTGAGTGTAAGTCTGGAGGAAGTAGCGACCCCTCTGCTCGGCCAATTATGGGTTTGGACTCGTGGTGGTAGTGGTTAATGGCCATGATGCTGGCAAGAGAGCCGATTTAAGGGGTAATGGTTCGCCCCGAATGGCCTTCGGCGGGTGAGCAGCGTCCCACCTGCTCCGGAACCGTCCTGGTGAGACGGTAGGGCCCGTGCAGACTTAGCTAATCAAGGTAGCAAGGCACAAGATGCCTTGCGCGCTGGTTGGACGTATCCCAATCACTATGGCCCTAGGGGTACTGTGTGGCGATAAGTTGACGCCGAGGAAAGCACCCGTAAACAAAGACAGACAATACCTGTGACACACGCTGAGCATGTCCACTCTGCCATTTGGATTGCGTTATCCATGTCAGCTCGTTGTTGCACTGTATTCACATCGTTGCTACACGTATTGTCCACTTCTAGTTGTAACCACTTATTGAGTATTAAAATCATTTTATTATTATATAATGCCCACAATCCAGCCATATCACTCATCCTGTTATTCATCCAATATAAATCATATACTGTCTCATGTCATGTCATATAAAATCATCCTAATGTACTTCAAGTCATACCATATACAGACCACATAACCTCCATGTTCTTCCGAATCAGAATCTCGCAGGGAAGTGCGAGTTCGGACGTCAAAGAGCTGCTAGCCTATGCGACCTTAAAGATGACAACATCTTCCACAACTGACATAGGGACCGAACTAATCCGGCGGGTAGAGGAGATAACGAAGGTGAAGACGACATGGTCGAATCTAAAAAAACACCTACATTAAGACCCTAAAGAAGGAGGCAAGTTTACAAAAGATAATTGCAAACTGCGAAAACGAGCCATGCTGCGAGATGTGTAGCAAGGGATCCGAAACGAGGACAAGGCACGTAACAGGGTCGCTAACCACCTATAGGAGGTTATTGTGACAAGGAATCCCAGCTAGATAGCTAACATGAAGATCTTGCAATTAAATTTAAATTGGTGCAAGTTTCACAAGACCTGGTGCAACAATACGCTTGGAAACGCCGGGTGGGCGTGGTTATTATTTCGGAATTTAATCGGCAGCTCTCATTTTGGTACCCGAAACCAAGAATCCAAACTACTGGTGGAACGAAGAGATTGCCCGGCTCCGGGCTGAGACGCATAAGAGTAGAAGAAGAGCGCAAAGGGCCAAGAGAAGAAACGAGAAGTAACACAGATAACTTGGCGAAATGCTACAAGAGCAGAAATAAAGGGTTCCGACTATCAATCTTTAAGAGCAGGAAACGAACCTGGAAGAATTTACGGCCAGCCTTTACCGCGACCCTCGGGGCAAACCCTATAAGAACACCACTGGAACGCTAAAGAACAAGAAGCCGAAGGAGGATCTTGGCAGGGAATAGGTAGTAAATATCATTAGGATATTCTCGGTAGAGGAAACATACGCACCGCTAGAAGAAATACCATAGGATATAGGCGAAACGACAACGGTTTCAATCGACACGGTTCAAATGGACGACTTGGTTGAAGCGATGGGACGACTAAAGCAGAAAAGGGCAGTTGGTGTAGACGGGGTCACCGGGTCAATTGTTAAATTAATATCCAAGCATAGAACATAGGACATGCTCGGGTTAATTAATGATATCTACGATATCTCCTTGTCATCTTGACACCTGGACAAAGAAGCGGGTGTGGAAAGCATGCTGTATTGCCTTATGAAGATGATTACTAATTGGTGTGAAAATTCGGGACTTCAAATAGCAGCAGAGAAGACCGAAAGTTTATTAATGACGGAGACGAGGGTACTCAGAATATTCGACATCAACATCTCGTAACAGGCGTGGTAACATGCTTAGATAGCTAACATGAAGATCTTGCAATTAAATTTAAATCGGTGCAAGTTTCACAAGACCTGGTGCAACAATACGCTTGAAAACGTCGGGTGGACGTGGTTATTATTTCGGAATGTAATCGGCAGCTCTCATTTTGGTACAATGACTCGAAACCAAGAATCCAAATTACTGGTGGAACGAAGAGATAGCCCGGCTCCGGGCTGAGATGCATAAGAGTAGAAGAAGAGCGCAAAGGGTCAGGAGAAGAAACGAGAAGTAACGCAGATAACTTGGCGAAATGCTACAAGAGCAGAAATAAAGGGTTCCGAATATCAATCTTTAAGAGCAGGAAACGAACCTGGAAGAATTTACGGCCAGCCTTTACCGCGACCCTCGGGGCAAACCCTATAAGAACACCACTGGAAGGCTAAAGAACATGAAGCCGAAGGAGGATCTTGGCAGGGAATAGGTAGTAAATATCATTAGGATATTCTCGGTAGAGGAAACATACGCACCGCTAGAAGAAATACCGTAGGATATAGACGAAACGACAACGGTTTTATTCGGCACGGTTCAAATGGACGACTTGGTTGAAGCGATGGGACGACTAAAGGAGAAAAAGGCGGTTGGTATAGACGGGGTCACCGGGTCAATTGTTAAATTAATATCCAAGCATAGAACATAGGACATGCTCGGGTTAATTAATGATATCTACGATATCTCCTTGTCATCTTGACACCTGGACAAGGAAGCGGGTGTGGAAAACATGCTGTATTGCCTTATGAAGACGATTACTAATTGGTGTGAAAATTCGGGACTACAAATAGCATCAGAGAAGACCGAAAGTTTATTAATGACGGAGACGAGGGTACTCAGAATATTCGACATCAACATCTCGTAACACGCGTGGTAACACGCTGACTACCAGCGAGAAGATTAAGTACTTCGATGTCTGGATCGACAATAGGAGGAATTGCACGGACCACTTGGAACCAGCTAGTTGTAGGGCGGATGCAACAGCAGGGGCTTTGGGAGGACTGTTGCCGAACGTTAGAGGCCCTTCCAATGCATGCAGGAAACTTTACTACTACGTATGGGAGTCGGTTGTGTTGTACGTTTCTCCGGTATGGGCAGACGCGCTTGCGCAAGCAAAGAATAAGAAGATATTAACCAAAGCCCAGAGATGCGCACTGATAAGTACGTCAATGGCATACAGGATAGTCTCGCATGCAGCATTGTGTGTTCTAACGGGCACCATGCCCTTCACATTAAGGTGCAATTGCGCGGGAAGGTGTATATAGTTAAGAAAATGGCTGGTCGGGGCATCGAAGATTTTGCGGCGGTAATCGACCACATGAAACTTTTCAAAGAAGAAGCTTAGGAGAAATGGAGGTTGGAATGGTCTATATATGACAACAACTGGACAAGAAGACTTACCGACGATGCAGACACCTTCCCAAAGAGGAAAAGGAACATGGATTATTTCGCAATGCAAATCCTGACTGGGTATAGTATTTTCGACAACTATACAGTCAGGTTGGACAAAGAAGGGAGTCCGGTTTGGGACTCGATGGAGAGCGGACATGTTGGGCAATTGTTCCCGCTAGGCGGCTAATGTGGTAGTAGCAATTTTGAGTTCTGTAGCGACATATGAGATAGAGAACAATTTAAATAATGTTGTTGTGTTGCCTCGGATTATCAACATCGTTAGAACATACATAATGTAATAATAAATAAATTCCG
>NT_179095.1:0-411 GCF_000188095.3 Bombus impatiens | reverse complement strand
TAATTACTTATATGTTTATTTATTTATTTATTTAGAAGGAAATGGAGAAATTCTCATACCAAAGCCGTGTAGAGAGAGGAAAGCAAGGGAACGGACCTCCCAAATATAAACAATAAAATATGGACGGTAGAAGAAGTAACCGTCCTGAAAGTGTTTGATCAAATTTATAAAGATCACAAATATCGAAATCTGGAAATAAGTAAGGTCCTCACCAGTAAAACAGTAGAACAAATTAAGAACAAAAGAAAAAAGTTGAAGATAAGTAATGAGGACGCAAGCACTTAAGAGGGTGCCGAGGAGACAGAGGGAGAGTGCGATCCCGTTGATCCAGGCTGTACGTCAGCACGAATAGAGAATGATGAAATAAGCGAAGAATCGATTCGTGAATGGCTGCGCAGTCTGAGAAAAGAA
>NT_179094.1:0-431 GCF_000188095.3 Bombus impatiens | reverse complement strand
TATAACGTCATACCATATAACGTATTACATTATAACATTATAACATAGAACGTAATACGTTATAACGCCATACCATATAACATAATACGTTACAACGTCATCCCGTATACCGTAATACGTTGTAACGTCGTCCCATATAACACAATATGTTATAACGTCCTCCCATATAGCGTAATACGTTATAATTCATTCCCTATAACCTAATACGTTATAACGGTATACCATATAACGTAATACGTTATAACGTCATCATAACGGTATCCCATATAACGTGATACGTTATAACGTCATCCCATATGACGTAATAATTTATAACATCATCCCATATAACGTAATACGTTGTAACGTTATGCCATATAACGTTACACGTTATGACGTCATAATATATATCGTAATACGTTATAAGGTCATACAATATAACGTAATACGTT
>NT_179093.1:20700-36945 GCF_000188095.3 Bombus impatiens | reverse complement strand
TTGTCATTAGGTGGTATTGACAAATTCCGCGATCACTTAGTTGCCAAGCCAATAATAATCTGTTCGGTGTTTCTTTGAACGCAAAAGTAGAATTTTCTTTGCTTTACCGTGTCGTTTTATGAGATAACGTTATACACCAAGTGTCAAGGTTAGTATCAATGCGTTAAAATTAAAATGTTATACAGTAAGTGCTTTTATTCGACTGAAGCGAGAATATCTAAAGGGCAAGCTTGATCGATTGTTTCCATTGTTTTCAGATTATTTTATAGTACGCTCGCTTGTGGTTTGAAATTGACGACGCGACGAGTTCTGAATGGAACTGTAGGGAATTATTTTGTTACTTAAATGTCCCGTAGATTTCTTATATTCTTATATTTACCACTCGTGGATATTGCGTTAAACGTAATTTGTAAGACAGGGGTTTTGTAAAAATGTTCACTTTATAATCAGAGAAGCTATTAAAGTATCAAGGATAAGTCACACTCTCTAAAGATAGTGAATCATATCGATGATTCATGCACGAAGAATTAATTTTGTCATGGATTCTATCGTTTCGTAGTATTAAGGTTTAGGATTGTAATCGTAACACCTGATAACTTTATTTTCATTAACGTGTTCCCTTCGCCACGTATAATTCGAAACCACTTAGCGTGAAACGGACAATTGTTCACTTGCTTAGAACTCTAACATTTTCTTACTTCTTATTACTATTGACTACTATTTCATATATATTTATCGAAGTCCAATAAACATACTTATGTTTTAAATATTTATAATGATATTGTTAGAAATAAACCTGCTCTCTGCTTAGACCAATTAAAATATACACGATTTTACGCTGTAAAATAATCTATGTTGTGAAATAAAGTTAGCGTGTAACATCACAAGTGTACATTCTATCGATCATTTAAATTCAGTGGAATTTTAGCTGAAAGCTGATGGATATCGGGTGACTTAAGAATAAGAGTTTACATACCCACCGTGAGAAGTCTTTGGATAGTTTCGAGGACAGTTGTTCCAAATTAGGAAAAAACTAGGTTAATGTTGGGAGCTGCGAGAGAAATTAAATTGCTACTTTCTTTTTTACGTCGTCCGATCGCATCGACTTCTTCATCATTAGCGATGGAATTGTCACTGTTTTGAATTAAGTTTTGTAACATACGTATCGAAGTCTCTGAGCAATTTCATTGTTCTCCACGTAGTCGTTGGATGTTGGTTGTTTGTTGTTCGAGTTTGAAGCCCGAGATAGTTGCGTTTGTCTGAGAAAAGGAAATAACTTGACTAGCGTTGGAAGATTTGTAAACTGTGGATTTTTCTTTTTTTGTTATTTATTAAAATTACAATCAATTCTCGCGTTGAGAATTTTCAGTAATTTTTCTGGCATGGCGCGGTAACATGGCTAATTATTTTTAATAAGTTAATACTTGTTATAGATAAGCATAATTTGTATGTAAGTACTGTAAATAAGTAGATGTTACTTAATTTAAATACTAGTTGAATCTGTCGTTTAGGTCTAGTAGCGGGTAGTGTCTCTTCAGCCTGCGAATCTGCTCCGTAGTATCAAGTAGTCCAGTGATTAGGGGATTTCGGTGTTCGTTGACTCTTTTGCTATATCCGTCGTTATATTTTGCTATTTCCTCTTTGACTGTGGGTATCTTGAGATCGCGGTGTATCGTTTCACATATTGTATTGTTTGTTGTTGGTAACATACCAAGCTGCATCGATTAGGGATCTTAGCGGTAAACTGTGGATGGATCGTGTTTTTTCTCATCGATTCTTAGCGTGTATTTACTAAGAAATTTTCAGATACACAGTTTTTTGGAATATTTGTCCTGAATCAGCGGGAATTTTAATCTGCTCCAAACGATGTTAAACTGCAAGTTAAATTCTTCGAATTCTGCACGGTAATTAAGAAGGAAACGAGAGGAAGAATATGTCGAGTATGCTAAATCTGTGTTTACTGGAAATAGCAGAAGAGAATTTATCAGTCGTATTCTAATTTTGCCTCGTCATATCTTCCTGACGAGGTGTCGCTATTTCGTTTGGTTTCGTTTCGTGTTCAATGACGTAGCTACGTGGAAGAGACTCGATTTGTATTTTACCGAATTAAAACAGGAAATTTATATCACGTTCAGCTACGCTAAATACGCACGCTAAGTAGCAGACGATTCAATTACTATTTCAATTGTCCAGTGATCCGCCAATTTTATCGATCAATTCCAGTCCTTTTCGCGAATACCATATCTATGTTTTCTATTTTGCTGTCACGTGTTTGTCTAAGTATTAGGTCGTCCGAAAAGTCTCTTCCGTTTTATAAGGAAATAATGGACGCACATTTTCCATTCTGTTCTATCAAGATAAAGATCACAACGTTCGACAGATTAGGTTTCATGTTTGTATAAAGATGTTGTAAAAGACCTGTCTATAAAAGAAAGACACTTTTCCGACAACTTAATAGAATTCTACTATCGGTTCCTTTATTTTCAATACAATTTTCAGTCACAGTTGTGATCACATTGATCGTTCGTTAACGCGCTAACTTTCATTAGACGAAGATATTTTTTATCAAAGGATGGAAACGTCAGGAATTCCACTCAGTTACTATCTTCCTTCGATCATCGTACAGGATCGTTTTCTCCCGTAGAATGTCACGCTGGCACGGGACCAATTTGACAACAGCTCATATTCTTTCTTCTTTTATCGTTCACGTGATTATTCCTTAGTGGAATATCGAACTTGAACGTATTCTATCTCAGATCGAACTGATCGCATAATTCCCTGTATTTCTTTCTTCGCTGTTCAACATTGTTCTTTCGCAGAACAGAGTATTCTTTCATAGAATCATTCGTAATTTAACTATTACACATATTCCTCGCTTCAGCTTCCAAGATTATCGTCTTGCAGAATATTATCTACGTTTAATTCCGCAATTATCTTCAATTACTTCTTCTGTCCTCGTTGGGGTCGCTCTTTCTTAGAACAACACGTTTAATTTCACAATTTCATACGATATGCTCTATAAGGGGTCGCGTCCAAATGTCGCTCTTTGTCAACATTTAAATCGATTCTTTAATCCGGAAACATTTGTATAGTTAGGTTGAAAGCTCGGTAACGAAGATCCGTAATCAACGTGTTGCGAAAGTTCGCACAAACAGAGTAAAAAATATATACATAGAATGGCGTGTTTTTCAGTCGTTAAGAACAATATTCCTAATTTAGTCCCTTTACTTCTAATGAGAACGTGTTTATACTATTCGCCTTTTACGTGCTTGAAATATGTTTTATCGCGAAACCATATATAAACTTAATGTAACATGCGCGAATAATGTAAACGGTTTCTCGTTAAAAGTAAGACGAAGACGAAGTTAGGAAACGCCTTTCGCAACAAGTGAAAAACGTGTTCTTTTACATATATATTTTTTGCGTTTGTTTGTACGAACTTTTATAATTTTTCAGACATATCCTGGATACGTACGAAAATCGGAAACAAATATCTAAATCTGTGATATAAATGTGCGTAGCTCGTTGTTCGAAGATATATTGATCTGAATATACTGATTTGAATTCTGTCGAAATGGTCGAATTCTAGATTCTGATTGAATTATTTTTTATAAAATTTTTTATGAAATAAAAGATATCTGAACACGAGGGAAATTTAAAACGACGTGAGGTTCCCTGCGCGCAATTTAAATTTCCTTTGTTTAATATTAAAGATAGAAAATAAATCAATTTTCTTTTCTCTATGTTACATCGATATTTTAAACTCGTCGATTTCCAAAATCGTAATATTCATTTGGTATTGTTAATACAAAATATACAAGTGTGATGCGTGCAAGGAACAGCTATTCTCTGCGCCAATCAAAGGCAATCACGAGAAACCACAAATCACTGTGAAAGATCACGGTGATCGGCAACGAACGTATCATTTTATCGTATCATTTTATACATACCAATTTAGCATACGCTAACTGATACGCAATTTTCCAATTTCTCGTATCTCCTGCTCCAACCACGCCATCATTCAAAACCATCTTCCCACAAAATATCCTCCTGACAAACCTTCAGATCGTTCGAGAAATTCATCGACGATAGTTCCATAGGCACGCGCATGTGCCAAGGTGCTTCGATTTCAGATCCACGCGAAAGTGTCGTCGATGGCAGCGCATTGCCGCGAATATGAAGAAAGAATCTGCTAATAACGAGTCCTCGAATAATCCTAATTCGAAAGCCGCGAGGCAGCGTGGTCGTTGATAGCGCACTATCGTAAGTATACGAAAAGAAATGTGGTAGCAAGGAATGCTGAAAGGTTGCCAAAGCTTCGTCACGTTTCCCACGCGGCCTAGTCTCAGGCCCACGACGAGGTGTGTTATCGATGATAGCGCATTATCGCGAATACGAGAAGAAACCTCGTCAGAACGAATGCTGGGACGCTCGCAGAACTTCGTCATCTTCTCGGCGAAGCCTAATCTCGAGGCCACAACGAGGTGCGTGATCGATGGTAGCTCGTCATCGCAATTATTCGAGGAAAAATCTGGCAACGACGAACGTCGAAACGCTCCCAAAACTTTGTCATTTTGTTCGCGTAGCCTAATCTCAGGCCCACAACGAGATGTGTTATCGATGATAGCGCGTTATCGCAAACGCGAAAGAAAATCTCCCAGCAAGGAATGCCGAAACGCTCGCAGAACTTCGTCATCTTCTCGGCGAAGCCTAATCTCGAGCCCACAACGAGGTGTATCGTCGATCGTACAGCGCATTATCGCGAATACGAGAAGAAACGTCGTCAGAACGAATGTCGAGACGTCCGCAAAATTTCCTCATCTGTTTCGCGTAGCCTAATCTCGAGGCCACAACGTCGATGGTAGCTCGTCATCGCAATTATTCGAGGAAAAATCTGGCAACGACGAACGTCGAAACGCTCCCAAAACTTTGTCATTTTGTTCGCGTAGCCTAATCTCGGGCCCACAATAAGGTATCGCCGATGATAGTGCATTATCGCGGGTTTCCCGCTATCGACCACGATCTCGCCGGCTGGCGCCGTAAAGATGGCGATGTCGGCGGCCGAGATTAACAAGGTAGCCCTGGGTGAAATTCCTGAAAGGGAACGAGAGAGACAGACGTTGCCAAAGCGACAGAGGGAGATGTGGAATGGGATGAGAGAGAGTAAGAGAGCGTGTCGAAGGAAGAGATGAAGAGGGGAAGCGAAGAGAGTGAGAGAGAGGAGGCCACAAGCTTTGCACACGAGCAGGTGTATCCGCTGCTAACCGATCGATACTCCGCTCCGATTATAGAGGAGCGGCCGACACTGAATTCTGCATGAAGCTTTTGTTCCGCTCTCTTTCGCACCGGCCAATCGGATTTTCTATTTTCGCACCCTGCCAACGAGAGAGACGATCATTTATCCGTCAAGCATTTCGTTGTTCCTTCGACTCCAGCTATTCACTGTTTGCGTGACCGATCTTATTTCTCCATCGGTCTACGTAGACGATTTCTTCCAGTTTGTCGAATTTCTTGGTTAACGGACGAACTATCTTCCAAGTTGAACTTCTTCGAACTGTTTTTATTACCAAAAATTGCCGGAATTTTGAGATCGGTTCGGATGAATGTCGGTCGATCGTTGCTTTCTCGTTTCCAGAATATTGATATTTTTAGAATTTTCAACGGACATCAACGACATTTAACATAGAAATATTTATACAGTACATGGTTCGTCGATTATTTTCAGCTAATATTCGTATATATGACACAGTGGAAAAAAGAGAAAATTTACATAATGTGAAAAATGAGACGGACATAGTCCTTACAGTTAATCGATGAATCCAAACTTCTTATCCCGTAAACGTGGAAACTGAAGAATAATATTAGTCGCATTAAACGAAAATCGAAAATCTCAGAAATGATCTTCGCGTCGGATGAAACAATCTCCCGCGGGACAAAGGATGATCAGTCGCGGATGATCGGACGTCACGATACCCAGGTACTGGACTTTGGCGAGCAAACACTTTCGAATACCGGCAATCAGTGACGTAATCAGATAGCGCGATGAATATTCATGAGCGGAGCGCATGCGTTCTGGCGAAGCCTTTGCACACTTATTAGCATAACTCGTCTGCTTTATCCATTAGCCATTGGGCCATGCACTGGCGAAGCGAACGAGTGCTACTACTCGCTTGGTTAAACGCGCCGTCCAATTAATATTAACCAACGGGGACGGGAAGGGAACTGGAGGAAAAGAAAAAAGAAGGTCGCCGGGTTTAATCGTATCGGGTTCTCTCCGGCGAGTGGATGTATCGTGCAATGAGATTGAATTTTTTCCCGTAATGTTTCATAGATAGAAAACGCGGATTCATTCTCTTTCGTATAATTGACGTTATTGTTTGTTCGCGAAGAACAAAGAGTTTGCTTCTTTCTCTGCCTCTCGTAAGGCAAACCGATCGACTTCGTTTCTTATTCAATTTCTCCGTTTTTTATCACGCAAGTAGCCACACGATTAATATTCAATTTTGAAAAAAAATCCATCGTTCGTTTCCGTAGGTTTATTTATGGCAATGGTACATTCTCGGGCTTTATAACGTCGTTGCTTTTCCTTACGTGTTGCTGTATGCAGTTGAAACTGTCTTTTCATTAATCGCGCTAATTGATTTTCAATTTTTTACCAATTATTGCATCACCTAACGTACGTTTATTGCGTTTCAATGTTCGTTTCACCCTTTTCGTTGACAGGAAAACGTAGCACCAAGGAAATTTCTTTAACTTTGTGACGCGTTTGAAACTTCGAGAAGTACTAAGGCTCGACGATTGCGATAAGCTTTTGTCGAAATGATCGGCGAGATGTAACTTTTAAAATGATACGTAAATTATCGAGCGTGGTAAAGGATCGGAAGAAATGATGTTTCCTGTCAAATGGAGAAAACGGAACGAATACGTTTCGTAATATTTCGATCACTATACTCATTTGCAGTAATACGACTGTAGGACAATAATACGACGATGAATAAAATCCAATAAAATTATACGATCGTTATTTCTAAGTCAGAAGATTTTTTATTTGAGCCGACACGATCTTACGTGTTACATTTGTATCAATAAATGTTCAGTAACAATGAAAATGCAGAAATAAAATAGAAACGTTTTATTTGCATAAAATATCGAGTCTGTTTGGAAGTTTAATGCTTCTAATGGATATTGACGATTCTTTCGTAGATACTTCTATCTACCAAGCGTAACCTAAAACCTGGCCAAGTATTTTTGGCATCGCGCCAGTGGACGATTGCCGGGAAAACTAGCAAAGTATCTTTTTATCAAGACGACCAGCAACGAGTAGCAGCCACTGATACCAAGCATTGTCACCGAAATTGATAATTCCAATTTTCTCCTTTAAATCGAAAATTTCCAGTTTCTAAACTTTCACGATCACTAGACGACGTATACTGTTGTTAACCATAACTGTTAGAACGCCTTCTGAACTTACACTTGTTGAAAAATCACGACACAGTGTATTTTATTTGCTATTTTACGTTACAGAACACGCGCGTATGACGCGATTAAATCAACAGACTAATCAAATATTATCATGTACGCTATATATCGGTAAATATCACTATATATCACTATATATCAGTATGTACATCGTATTGGTACATATATATTAATAAAATAACTAAACAATAGTAATAGAAAAAAATGATTCAATTTGTACTTCAAACATCAATACACATCCCAATACTTGTGCCCTGCAACGCATATGCGGTTCTTCCAGTTTCGATCGTATTTTTATTACAATTTTACGCTTTGCACCGACATCTGCATTTGACGATACAATAGGTTGCGACGCGTCGATTTCTTTCTTTCTTATTTCCTTTTTCTGTATGTCGAAGCGCGCGTGCACTCGACCGACGCAGATCTCGAAGATCGGACGAATAACGAGAAGGCAGAACGTGTTTTCGCAGCGTAACATTATCTCGCATCGACTCGCGTAATTATGTAATTACAATCTTAGGCCTTGCCGACGTGGTTTGATTAATAAGAAAACGAAACTGCGTTTAGCGACTGACTTCTTGTTTTCTTATTTCCCATCCCCACCGCCATCCTTTCTTTCTTCGTCTTCTTCTTCTTCTTCTTCTCTCGTCCGATTCTTTTCTTTCTCCACCCTTTTGCGGTTCGGCTGAGCGCGCGCTTAATGAAGGGCCCCGAATGGAAGCAGTTATATCTCAATCATCTTAATGACGACTCCATCGTATTTAATCGCCGGCCTCTTCGTGGCTATCGATCGTATCAACGTTACAGAGGAACGTGTGGTGCTTGCTGGAAAAACAGATCCACGCCGTTCTAGTTTCTCCATTTACTCGATGGTTTAGCGTTTCTTTGCATTTTGACCATTTTTGACGTTTTTCCTCTTTTTCATTTGGTCGAAGTTTTCGGCTGTTACGATCACTGTACTTTCTCACCGTCTATCTTCCGAACGAATACATTAGAATAATGAAACGTATAGATTCTTAGAAACGTTTATATCGTATTTAAATATTAGAAACGTTACTTCATATATTTTTTTGGAAGAAATTATTGTCTTATATAATTTTTGCAAAACAAACTGAATTTTGTCGATAAATTCTTCGCACAGGTTTAATTTACTCAAGATACGTTATAAGTTCGTATAAGTACGGTATACGATTCTTAGAAACGTTTATTTCCTATTTAAACGTTAGAAACGTTACTTTATATATTTTTTTGGAAGAAATTATTGTCTTATATAATTTTTGCAAAACAAACTGAATTTTGTCGATAAATTCTTCGCACAGGTTTAATTTACTCAAGATACGTTATAAGTTCGTATAAGTACGGTATACGATTCTTAGAAACGTTTATTTCGTATTTAAATATTAGAAACGTTACTTTATATATTTTTTTGCAAGAAATTATTGTCTTATATAATTTTTGCAGAACAAACTGAATTTTGTCAATAAATTCATCGCACAGGTTTATAGGACTGAAGACACGGCATATCTTTTATTGCAATTTTGATATTAATTAACAAATACTAATTAATATTAATTAATGTTAACTTTTTAAAATCTTTTCTTTCTTTTCTCATTTTTCCTTAAAGTTAAACCCGGCTAAATTCTTACATACGTCTAACGAAGACTTGTGCAAAGTTTCGTCAAAATCGGCGCGTATCAGTCACCGGGATTCGCTTGTTAGTCTTAGTGTTTTTTCTTTCTGTTTCCCTTTCTGGTTTAGGTAAACCGGATAATTTTAATATCAACTACAATCTTTTAAGGTATTTACAGTCGTGTAATACTCGCCGCATATTATTAAGCAAATTACCAGGACTTCGAATTTCAAATGTATGTATGCGATGACTCTATAATTAGGTGTAGGTAACTTAGAAGTTATCAGAGTGTAACCGTGGCGTTCCGAGTATCGAGAAAGTTTAATGTAAAACGGCGGATACAACCGCGTTAACGCTGCATGAGAAACTGATAATGAAGCCAACAAGAGTTTAAGTACAGTTAATCTCCTGAATCCGATGAATGATAAATCAACTTGTTTCATGCGACAAAGGTTTTCGCGTAACACTCGTACGTAGATAAAGTCTTTTTTAATGATAATTCGTTTCCTCGCGTTATTTCGATTCAACGCTCGAATTCACAGTTCGAATCAACGCGAAAATTCCAATTCAATCGAATAATTTCCAAGACGCGAATATTAAGTCTCGTAATTCCGTACAAATATCGAGAACGTCTTTATTTTAAGCAGCGGCTATACATAATGAACGAGGCGCTAAGATCATCGCTGTGTCGTCGTATTATTCCATTCTAAATGTTTCAGAGTTAACTTCTTTTTTTTTTACAAAAGTGTCTCGTAGATTCTATAAAGATTTTCAGGTAGCTTTCAGATTTAACAATCGCGATAGTCTCCTTGCACTGTTACCGAAATTTCGAAAGATCTCGTACACACTTCGTAAAATGATTCTGCGTGTAAGTGTTCGAATATTTTCGCGTGTCACCGTATGCGATTCTACAGTCGTTGGATAGATATTATAGATTTTGGTATTCTAAATTTACGGTTTATCGTTTGATAAATAATCGTTGCACGCTTGCGACGAAAGTGACGCGAGAAAAAGACGTGATTTTCAAGTTATCAGTATGAAAATGTTGCGGAAATCCGTCTTGACCGATTATGAAAACCTCGCTCATTTATCGTTATAAATTGACTCGCGAAGTACAGTTATCTCGCTCTTCCTCATTCGTGTAACGCTGTACCGTGTTCTATAAATACGACTAATCGTGAATTGTGTCTTGACTAAGGAGGGTGTTTTCCCAGGATTGAAAACTAGAAATGAAGGGAAAATATAGCCGAACCTGTTTCACGAACGTTACTCCTGCTGTTTATAGATTCGATTCAAACCTATGTTCAAAAGTAATTTTTCGCTTCTTCTGTGGAATATAAATACTTTTTGGAGTTGAGTGTCTTTGCAGTTGCAAGCGTGCGATCTGAGATTAGGTTCTTTTACGCTTCAACGTTCGTATTTTGGGAAGATGAATTTATTATAGAGGCGACCAATTTATCATCGAGGTAATTCGATTCTTGAATGGTGAAATATTATCAAATTTTAGGAAAATCAGTGTCAAACGAACGAGGGGTTGAAACGACAAGCACCAACGGCGACCCCAAGATATTCGCCCTTCGACACTCGTCGATATTTAATGAGACAATCAAGATAAGGGGAAACCGTAGCAAACCGATGGAAAATTCAGTTTGCTCCCGTGAATCCTGCCGAGATTTTTTTTCGTCGCGAAACTAATAGATTTCGCTATTAATAGGATGTTCTAAATTTGTGGAATAATGTTCTGTACGTTGATCGATAGATAGATATATTGGTCGTTCTAAAACAAGAAAGATTATGCTTATTTTGGTTAAAGCGTGCTTGTAAAAACGTAGATTCCAAAAATCTTCATCGCATTTGTAAACCTCGTTAGAATCTTTAACGACAGACAGACTGGAAACTTTTAATTTTCTTCTCAAACAGAGATTTCCATTTACTCGCCATCGAAACTTTAAAACGATCCCAAAAGCTGCTTCTTGTCTTATGAAACACTCGCAAATCTTGGTAAACACATAATCATGAATATGGAGAAGCGCTAAAACGTTCGAACAAAAACCTGTCTCTAATATTCAATTCGAACCATGATTTTCACTTACCAATGAAAATTTAAATCTTATCCCAGCATCGTCAATATCTAAGATGGATAAAACACTGAAACCGGAAGCTATTATCGATACTAATTTCTAACCAAGATTTGTACTTACTGACAAGGCTCCAAAATGACACTAAAAATTACTTTCTTAAGTCTTGTCAACCCCATAAACGTTAACATACAAAACTGTCGAAACACTGTCGAAAACTACCGCTAATTCTAATTTCAAGCTAAGACTTTTACTTACCAGCAAGGCTTCAAAACGACACCAAAAGTTACTTTCGAAGTATTCTTACGTGTTGTCAATCCCATAGACGTTAACATCCAAAACTGTCGAAAACTACCGCTAATTCTAATTTCAAGCTAAGATTTCTACTTACCAGCAAGGCTTCAAAACGACACCAAAAGTTACTTTCGAAGTATTCTTAAGTGTTGTCAATCCCATAAACGTTAACATCAAAAACTGTCGAAACACTGTCGAAAACTACCGCTAATTCTAATTTCAAGCTAAGACTTTTACTTACCAGCAAGGCTTCAAAACGACACCAAAAGTTACTTTCGAAGTATTCTTACGTGTTGTCAATCCCATAGACGTTAACATTCAAAACTGTCGAAAACTACCGCTAATTCTAATTTCAAGCTAAGACTTTTACTTACCAGCAAGGCTTCAAAACGACACCAAAAGTTACTTTCGAAGTATTCTTACGTGTTGTCAATCCCATAAACGTTAATATCAAAAACTGTCGAAACACTGTCGAAAACTATCGCTAATTCTAATTTCAAGCTAAGATTTCTACTTACCAACAAGGCTTCAAAACGACACCAAAAGTTACTTTCGAAGTATTCTTAAGTGTTGTCAATCCCATAAACGTTAACATCAAAAACTGTCGAAACACTGTCGAAAACTACCGCTAATTCTAATTTCAAACAAAGATTTCTACTTACCGACCAGCGAAACTTTCGATCCGAAACATTTCCAAGTCTTATGAAACGCGTGTCAGTAGCCAAAGGTGTCCAAATGTTCGAACCGAAACCTACGTCTAATATTAACGTCAAACCAAGATTTCTAGCTACTTAGCGGCGAAACTTCAGAACGACTTCAAGATCCTTCGATCTGAAATATTTCCAACTGTTATCAAGCCCTTAATCCTCAATATCCAGAACTGTCAAAACATTGGCACTGAAACCAATTCCTAATATTATTGTCAAACTAAAGTTTCCATTTGCTTACTAGCAGAACTTGAGAACTATCGCAAAGTCAACTGTTAAACATCGCTATGTCTTTGCTCGAGACGAGATTATCTCTGTATCTAATTTACTTCGAGGTATTGGAAGAAGTCGGGAGAATTGAAATGCGCGGCCTTTCAGCACGTTGGCCGTGCAAGGAAACGCGGAACCGTGAAAACGAGTCCCATGGGGGAGTACATAGTGGCAGTCGTTATCGAGCCGCGTTATACGCCGAATTAAAGGGGTATGGTGAAATACTATGGGGTCGCGGTCGAAGCCACGCCTCGTTCTCTGCTGCCTCTCTCCCTCTCTCTGTCTCTCCTGGCCCGAACAAAAAAAAAAAAAAAACACGCAACTCCAAACGATTTATCTTTGGCCGACTTGTTCCTCGCCAACTTCCTCCACGTATTTTCACCCTTCAACCGCCTCGCCAGAAAATTTCTTCCATGGGACACCTGTTTAGCTTATACTTATGTGTCTTGAATTTCATTTGAAAAATGATCTTTTATTTTAATCCGGTTGATACTTGGAAGCTTCTATGCTATTCGGTGATCGAGGATTCTGATAGAACGAAGAGATATTTGTTTCACCGGTTAAATATTGTAACGAGTATTTCATTCTAAAAGATCTTCTCCCATACTACGTACATTCTGTGTTAGAATCAACGAAAAGTACAATTTTTCACGCGTTAACGACAAGCTAGAAGTGTCTCGTTTTTTCGTGGCACACGTATGTGAATCGAAGCCGTGTTAAGTCTGCTGCGTTATTTCATCTTCAAAACAAGGCTTGCTGATTCAAAGTTTCCAATATTTCGCAAATCTTCGCGTTTTTGAATTTCCCATAATACATGTATGTACGTTGCCAGTCTCATTATATTAAAGGCTGGCACGTAGTTCTAGCGTTAACCTTCGTGTTTCATCATTTCCGAAGGTCGTTCGATTTTAATGACGACGAAGCAGCCAGACAGCCGCTCCAAAGTCACGATTTCTAAGGTGAGGTTTGCGGAGCACGTGTTTCCCACATGCTACGCCGACGCGACGCGACGACCCGTTCGCCTGTGTTTTTCCATCTTCGTTGGTTCACGTCGATTAGGCGGCCGTTTCTCCGAAATAGAACCATTTATTAACGCGTCTCTTCGTACGGAAAACGAAACCTACCAGGCTTTCCAACGACGAACAGGAATTCGATAATGGGGATCGCGAGAACGACGTGTCCCTTATCGTCTAGCTTCCAAGGTGATAAGCTGGAAACTTGTCCGGCAATCTGCTCCTGACACGGACACCACTATAGTCGAAACGACTAAAGTTGAAATGCGAGTTGAAATTTCGTCTCGACTACCTGCTTGTACTCTCTATGTTACACTCGTTTTCTTCATTATGGAATATAATATCAAACTAAACGAGCGAGAAGATAGCACGAGAGTAAGATCATTCGCCTGTATCTACTCGTTTAGTGCGAACTTATTATTGTCGAGTAATGATGTTCGCAAACTTAACCAAGGTACCTTTAAACGAGCATTCTTTCGCAGTTTGGCGATCGCTCAATCGAACATGGAACGTCCGAATGGTCTAAAAATTCTCTAAGATCGTACTATTTTCGTCTGTTCAGGGAATTTGTCGCTCGCAGATGCTCTTTTATTTTTTTTTGTTACAAAGTGACGCAGTCTTTTCAATTATAATTTCTTTAGACGCGTTGTTGTTACGGGTCTGAGTGATGATTGAACCAGAAATAACTACATATTGAACATTCCTGATTGATTTTATGATTCAGTATGTCGTAGCCTGCAATGTCCAAAGTTCATTTCTCTCGCTGTGGATGCGGAGTACAGCAAAGAGATGCGGTAAATTCACGTATTATCTCTCGTTACTTTGGCTTTGATTTCACCCGTGTTTTACCATTAAACAGTTTGTTTAATCGTCCATTTTTACAACAATCTTCCCGGAAACTCACCGAGTCTCGATCGAGAAATTTATTTTTCCTGCGCAAGTGTTTATTGGTTTTAATCTTCTTGGAAAATAGAGATGAAGGTTCAAGGTCTGTTCGGTCATCACGGGATTCGTTCACTTGGCGATTTCATATTGAAATCGAAGGAGGAAAATGTTAACGAATAACAGCGTTACGAAAGAGGAGAATTTGTTTATAATTAATGAATTGCAGCGTGTCCGTGTGTAGGTTAAGGAAACATTTACAGCCAAGAATAATTTGTACAAACGTCCATCGATTCTACTTCTTTATCGCCTTTCAATATCGAACTGAGGAGACGACGCGCGATATTTTCAAACGAGAAGTTCTACCGTGTGTATCAAATATTTAAAACGTGTCAAAATATCATAAACCAAGACGTTAACTATCAAATGATCCTTTCATACACAGCGGTGGATGATTATCCACCTATCTAACTATCCTAACCTAACTCTGCATGCCTATCGCAATTATCGCGCAACTTATAAGACGATGTTAAACGCGAGTGAAACGAAACGCTAAACTTAGAAATAACCCATGTTCCAATAAATAAGCTTCTGCTCTGCACATAAAGCACGAAATATCCATAGGTCTGTGAATTCTACGTTACGATTATCGTGCGATTTACGGGGCGCAAAAAAACGTAAACGTAACAAAACGTTATATACAGAAGCGTCTTATCTTCGAATAAACAAACTTATGCAACAGCTCTATATGTGCAACAATTATGATTAGAAAAGTCATAAGCCAAGATATTGCCCATCGAATGATTCTTTGATCCAAATCGTGACATCCTAACCTCTTAACTCTGTATGCACATACATCGCAATCATCGGATCGCCTAAATTTGCTAAATGAGAATGGAAAAGAAGCTACAGATAGAAGAGCTGTATGTTGGAATAAATACAGTTTTGGTTTATTACATAATAAGCATCAAAGAAGTCAGAGATCAAGACATTACCTATCAAATAATCTTTTGATTCAAATCATAACTAATCCTAACCTCTCAATTCTGTAACTTACGCCGCAGTCACCGTATAACTTGCGCGATGTTGTTAAACGCGAATAAAACGGAACGCTATTCTATAAATGGAAGAACCACTAAAAGACCATATGTCAAGACATTAATCGTCATTTGCCATTTTTTAATCCAGCCTAACCTCACAACTTTATGTCACAATGATCGCGTAATTTACAGAACGCAGTAAAAAGCGAACGTAACGGAACGCCGCGTAGATAAAAGAGCGCTTCGTCTTCGAATAAGCGCGCTTGTACTGCAATTACGATTATCATTAGAAAAGTAATAAGCCAAGATATTACTTACCAAAAGATCTTTTCATTCGTTCTAACCTCTTACCGCTGTATGTAATATTTACATCGCAATCATCGCGTTACGAGGCGCGGGAAAACGCGAACATAACGAAAACGCTACAAAGGCATAGAAGCGTCCCATCCTCGAACAAACGAACTTGTACTCTACGCGATCAAACAATTATCGCTAGAAAAGTCACAAGCCAAGGTATTATATTATATCTTACGTACAAATACGTGCACTGGCAAAGCATAGAAGGGCTTCTTTTACTTCGCGTTTCTTTTACTTTCTGCGCGCTAATACAATATCGCGCTTCTTTTACTTCGTATATACGTCAATATCGTCGAAAATAGCCTTAAGCCAAGGTACCATTAATTACCAAAAGATCTTTCCTCTAAGATATCTGTCCTAACCTCTTAACGCTATATGCGAGTACATATATATATTTCCATCGCAATGATCGCGCAACTTACGACTTACGGGACACAGCAGAACGCGAACGTAACGAAAACGTTATATAGGCATAGAAGCGCCGCGCCGCGCGGC